>NC_092690.1:13184786-13484786 GCF_964275005.1 Diadema setosum
ACATCCTAAAATTGCAAGTGGGATGCAAGTCCCGGCCATCTCCGGGTACCCAGGGGCCAGGACTACAATTGACAAGTGCATTAGTCTAACATAAGTCTCGAGTCTAACATAGGACGAGAGATGAAAACCAAGCCTTGATTGTAGGCTAGGTAGGCCTACTTTCTTGATTTCGTCATTGTTGGGCTATCTCGTGATAAGTCACTGGGGACTTAATTCCTCACATACCTGAGTTGACCGACAAGTATATGTCTAAGGCGAAAAACTTCTCATTTATAAATTATAATAATGACATTTGCTGGGTCAGTTGTTCGCTTCTTATGCACTTGTCAATGTAATGACTCACCCCACTACCCCCGGACATGGGTGCGTCATTTCATCGTTTGGTCCGTCAAATTTGTGACCCAGGTGTTCGTCATTTTACCAGCTTTGTCCGTCAAATTTTTAACCGAGGGGTGCGTTAAAATCCCATCATTGTCAGTCAAATTTTTGACCGAGGGGTGCATCATGGTACGTCATGCGTCACTTGGCTATGGAAAATAACACGCATTATTCTGAACCGAGGGGTGCGTCATGGTACGTCACTTGGCTATGGAAAACTGCACGCATTTTTAAACGCTACCAAGTACCGGAGGATACACGTACCGCGAGTGAAATTACAGTGAGCGCTTTCCCGCGGCAAGTGAAAATCAAAGTCGGGAAGCGTTTTGGAATAAGAGGGAAAAATGCTTGCCAGAATCTGGCAAGCAAATAATTTAAAAGCTACCCTTTCTCCTCACATTTTCCCTCCAACAAACCCATGAAATCATGCATACTCAATCTCAAACCAGGGACTGTTTAGCGATGTAACAATTTCAACCTTACTGTCGAACACTTACTTGCAGCCCTAGTGCCTATTGCATATTGCGATGCAACACTAACACACATTGCTATCGAAGAAAGTTCGTCTATTTTTCCAATACAATGTGCGTCTAAATACAATGTAATGTTCTGTGGTGACAAAGGCGAATTTTTGACAGTAAAAGAAGCGGCAGCAAAAGAAACTGCCTACCGCATGCCATTTTCTGCTCGCGGGAATGCCGTGGGGTGGTGTGTACCTGCGCTGCAGTAGCCAGTAAGTCGAGTGGTGCGTGACTCGCTAGCGCTGTGAGCAGCGTGCTCTAGATCCTCCCCGGGCCCCACGTGTACGTAGAACCAAGGAGCTTCAAAATGGAAGCTCCTTTGCAGAGCACAGTAGACTCTACGCAGTTCAGATAGAAATGAAAAACACGTCCCTATTACCACGTGCAGTCAAGAGTACAGTATTTTTACCACCAACTTTACCAAGAAAAAAAATTTCCACTTTGGCAAGGTGCCAGACTTCAACGAAAGAAACATTTATATATGTTGAACTGCTTGAATGTTTGTTGAAATAATTTGAACTTGAATGCGAATTTGGAAATGAACTTTTACAGTACCAATCACACAATTCCTTATACTATGTACACATAAAGATCTATATAGGAGGGGATCTGTGAAGCCAGGTGCAGTCTCTGCGGAACATATCCCCGACGACCAGATACAGACTGATCTTTCTGTCAAATGAAGACACTAAAGTCAGCTGAGCTGTATTAAATCTGTACAGGACTTTAAAAATTCATCAGTGCACCAAACCAACATCACATGTTTTGTTCAGAACCGGGTGTCTTCTCTAGGAATTTCTTATCATGCTTTCCAGTGCAACCAGACATTGCATGCAAGCTCTACCCCGCTTCTTAATATGGTGGTACTTTAGTAGAGAATAGTACTCACAATACATGGTCATGCAATATATTATCTAGCTCAAATCGCTTTCAAATTTTATAGTAGTTTTCTGTGATACAACGATCATATCCATAGCATAGTGCCATATCTTTGCATTTTTTTTTTCATAAAAGCAAAAAAGATGGATGAAAGGAGTTGCCAGCGTTGCAGAACTAATTGATCCATATCCACAACCCACATACAATATAATCTGTGTTTTTCTTTGTTTTTTGCTATTTTGATATGAAAGTTAACAGAGAACAAGTTCGTTGAAGGGAGTCATCATGGAACTTCCGAAAGTGAGGGACGCGGAAAAGGAGAGTCTGTATGGCTATGTGTACGCTGTATCAGGACCTGGTAAGTCTGAAGTAGGAACCTTTATAGTATCTACCTCAGAGTTTGCTCATTTGTTTGTTTGTTTATTTGTTTATTTATCTATTTATTTGTTTGTTTTCTCTGTTAGAGCATTCATGAGTTTAAGGGTTCTACAATTGTATTTTTGTGTTCTCCAGTGTTCTTTGTAATTTTTTTTTTTTAATTCATTAGTTTTAAATATAGTTTTGCGAAAGTTATCAGACTCTTCTGTTTGATTGAATGATTCATTGTTATATGTATCGTGTGTAGGTCTTAATGATTTGTGTCAAATGAGGATGGTTGAAGTGATAGAATATTTCCAAATCCATGCATTTTCAGAGCACTTCAATGTCTCTGCGTTCATGTCTATGTCCACTTACATGTTTATGTGTGTAGATATGTATGTATGCAGGTATGTATGTTTTTATACTGTACATTGGTCAATGAGCAAATACTTGATCATGTAACCCGGCTAGGTTTCCTCACAGGAAATAAGCAGAATCTGTACTTTTGGTTTCCTTTTTGCTCGCTGAGGATGTGGCAGCCAGGAATGACTGGTTGCTCTATCCACCGCCCTCCAGCTCTAGCTTTTACTCACATCCCAGGCATGCATTACTAGTCTCCTTCAAGTCACTGTTCACGTATATTTATAATTGCTTTCTGTGAAGACTGAGTAAGAAGCACTGGTCCAATTTGCTGTTATTACGTACTGTACTTCACTAGTATTGACTGCTGAGAGGGTCACAGTGCAAGTACTTAATCCAAGTTGATTCTCAAAGACATTTTTGAACAAAGATGTAGCCAAGGGGCACATCACACAATGTCACTAAATGAATGCAGATCAAAGGATTTGCGCAATGCCCCCAATTCACTTTGTTTTTGTTTCTTTGCTAGTCCAAGGATTACAAACTCTTTCTGGCTGTACATTTCCATTTGTATGTCTGGCATTTTGAGCATGATTTACAGGCAGTTTCTTTGCTGCGTCCCTAAAAAGCTTACTATAGAACACATATCCATGCATATAAAGAGTGGGTGATGAGGGTAGTGTAATAATGCAGTAGCAAAAAAAAAAAAAAAAAAAGAAAAGAAGAAGTTGAATGAGCAAATCTGAAATCCAGATGTATTGAAGCAGTGGGGAAAAAAATCCCAAGTAGTTGCCAAATCTGTCATGTCTTTTGTGTTGTTATGACTTACCATAGCTTTAACAGGTTTTAGTTTTGAGCATCAATTTTCTTTCATTCTTATGATATTAAAGAAAAGGATGGTATGCCATTAAACAATTGAGTTGCTTGTGTGTTGTTGTTGTTTTTTTTTTTGGTCCATTCCCTTTTCTCCCAGAAGAGTAGATTTATTGAAACTTGAATACTAATGAATGTACATGTACATGTACATGTAAGGTCCTGATGATTTGCACATGATGTACATTTTGTGAATGTCAGTAATGCAATGAAAATAACATTGTAGATTTTTTTTTTTTTTTCACAAAGCCTCGACCAGACAGGAATAGTCTCTAAACTTTGAGATTTTACTGGTACTTGATGCAATTGCAGTCATTGTGTGTCATTTTCGTAAACATACTGTAACTTGTAAGCACACTACATGATTAGTTAATAGAAAGGGTAGGTTTTGTAAGCTTGGTTGAAAATGATGGTAGTACTTAGATAATCTTTGCTTTCTCTTTTTTTTTTTTTGAGGGGGGGGGTTGATTTGAGATTGTCGTGGTGATGTAGCAGTCATAAGATTGGATGCTGTTTTGGATGATAATTAGATGGAATGTCCACATTGGTTTCTCCAAACCAGTGGGAAATGGTTGTTTGTACTGTATATGTACATGTACATGTAAATCTTGATTTGGGGCTTTGATTTTAAAGAGTCTGCGTGTTCCATGCACTTTGTATGAATTGCTTTTTGAAAGGAATATGCTCAATCACCTAAAAGATTAACTGTTATAGAACCGTGATTATAATACAGTTCGACCTCGATTATCCGGCCATGTCGGGACCGGCGCTCATCCGGATATGCGAATTGGCTGGATATGGGAGACACAATGTTAATGTATATAGCTGCCGTCCAAGCTGCCGTCCCAGTGCACTGGCAGCTAGGCAGGTAGCGTACCCCGCAACGATGGTGTAATCTATGCTAGCCTGCGCAAAATTGTAGTCCCTTCTTCACAAAAATAAAGTATATCTTTATGTGAAAATCATACATGTTTTACCTCATTAGATATTGAGAAACCTATCATGCACATCTTATGAAATTCATCAATTTTTGGATGAAAAAAAAAAGTCCTTCACTGCGTGAACGCGTCCGGATAATAGAGATTTCCGGATAAAAGGAGGCCGGATAATCGAGGTCGAACTGTATGTAGAAATAGCACATTACGTATAATCTGAAAGTGAGTGCAGCCTGAGTTTGCTTTGTTATATCTTGTCTTTCATCCTTACAATGTAGTTAAATTCTGCATCTTAGAGCCAACAGGACTGAGATCTTCCATGTGTACCATTATTATACTTTCACATTTGGTCTTATATCTGTGCTCCAAACTGCTGAGCATCATTTTGTCATTTGGCCATGGGGCATGAGTTTAAAATTTGACCTCTTACCTCTGCAACCTTTCTTGTTTGACAGTGGTGACGGCTGAGCGCATGTCAGGAGCAGCCATGTACGAGCTGGTGCGTGTCGGCCACAGCGAACTGGTGGGAGAGATCATCCGCCTAGAGGGAGACATGGCCACCATCCAGGTCTACGAGGAGACTTGTATCCTTTCTCCAGAAATTTGAGGGATTACTGCCCCCTAATCTACTTTGTAGAGAGATTTAAAGGTCCTGTTTACCTTTGGGAGCAGTGATTTAAAAATGTTCAAGATATCACATTTGATGCATAAGTGTAGGTTAGTTGCATCACAAAACATCCTAACATATATATATTTTTTTGTGCAATAAAGCCTAAAATTAAGGAGACATCACTATTTTTCTAATTAAACCATAACTGTAGACAGTTTAGTCTGGAAACATTTTTATTGTCCCCGCCGAACGAGTTCGAGCAGGGGACTATGAAACGGGCTCCGTACGTGTGTGTGTCCGTGTGTCCGTCCGTGCGTCCGTGTGTCCGTCCGTGCGTCCGTGCGTCCGTGTGTGATCAAAATGTTCAAAATGCTACTCCTTCGCCATTTCTAACCCGATTTTGATTCTGTTTGCTTTATATGATAGCACTACATGGGAGCTTTGAAACTTCTATACAGAATTTCAGTTGTGACCTTTGACCTTGACCTTTGACCTATATTGTACATTTTGCTTCAAAATGCTACTTCGCCATTTCTAACCCGATTTTGATTCCGTTTGCTTTATATGATGGCACTAGGTGAGGGCTTCAAAACTTCTACACAAAATTTTGACCTTTGACTTCTTTGACCTTTGACCTTGATTTTTGACCTATATTGTACATTACCTACAAAATGCTACTCCTTCGCCATTTCTAACCCGATTTCGATTCCGTTTGCTTTATGTGATGGCACTAGGTGAGAGCTTCAAAACTTCTACACGGAATTTTGACCTTTGACTTCTTTGACCTTTGACCTTGATTTTTGACCTATATTGTACATTTTGCTACAAAATGCTACTCCTTCGCCATTTGTAACCCGATTTCAATTCCGTTTGCTTTAAGTGATGGCACTAGGTGAGGGCTTCAAAACTTCTACGCAGAATTTCGACCTTTGACTTCTTTGACCTTTGACCTTGATTTTTGACCTATATTGTACATTACCTACAAAATGCTACTCCTTCGCCATTTCTAACCCGATTTCGATTCCGTTTGCTTTATGTGATGGCACTAGGTGAGGGCTTCAAAACTTCTACACGGAATTTTGACCTTTGACTTCTTTGACCTTTGACCTTGATTTTTGACCTATATTGTACATTTTGCTACAAAATGCTACTCCTTCGCCATTTCTAACCCGATTTCGATTCTGTTTGCTTTATGTGATGGCACTAGGTGAGGGCTTCAAAACTTCTACATAGAATTTTGACCTTTGACTTCTTTGACCTTTGACCTTGATCTTTTTACCTATATTGTACATTTTGCTACTAAATGCTACTTCCGGCGGGGACATATATTACGCACCGCGTAATTTCTACTTTTCCTTGTTGTATTTTATAACTATTGTTCACATTTTGTATATTTAACGAAACTTAACATCAATTATATTGGTTCAAATTTTCACATTGCTTGTTTCTATCCCTAACTCACATTTTAGAACTATTTTGAAACACTAATGCTGGGTTTTTGTTTCATCTGCAAATGGTAAATTATGCCTTTAAGCATGTCATTTTATGCAGGAATGAATGTTTGGACATGCCTTTCTATTACCATCAAAGCCGGTTGACTTGTTGGCAGTGATTTGATGTGAATCTTTTTCTTTGATACCTTGAAGTCCATGTGGCATTGGGATTCATAGCGTGGGAAGGCTGGTCCCGTTCAGATATATTGGAGAATTCCAAATTGTGTATAGAATTACCACTGATCTCTAAGTAAGTACATGTGCAACACAGAGCCACAAAACCTCAACTGGATTCACCTGTCATCGATACGCATACACTTTGATGCACATGTTCGCTGACCAGTGCTATTCATCGTTTTGGTATGTACCCGTGTGGGCAGCAAATAAAATGGACCATCCTTGAATCCCCACGCTACCAGTTCTTCAAGTCCAATTGACTCATCTCCGGATAAAATTTGCCAACAGCTTTAAGGCTGCGTTGTACCGAGGCTGTACTAGCTAAATACGGAGCCAGTGATGAATGTCAAACATTATCCATTTTGCTTGTGAATTGAGTGTCTTATTTGGTTGCACTGTGATCTATTCCGCCTTTGACTATTTGTAGTTTTTCCTTTGTATGTACAAATGTAATACTCGTGCACTCCTCGTTTTCCCTTATTTTCTTACTTCTATCTTCATTGAAGTCCTGATTCTTATGACTTCCAGATCCTACAAAGTGGGTGTTTAAAGTGAAGAGATTTCCTTAATGAAACATTCTGACCATTCCAGCTGGTGTCACCGTGGGCGACCCGGTGCTGAGGTCCGGCAAGCCGCTGTCCGTAGAGCTCGGACCGGGCATCATGGGGAACATCTTCGACGGAATCCAAAGACCTTTGCAGGACATCAATGACCTGACGGACAGTATCTACATCCCCCGCGGGATCAACGTCAAGGCCCTCAGTCGCACCAAGCAGTGGGACTTCAAGCCCTACCCAGGGATCCGGGTATGTGATCCTCTCTCTTTAGATATTACAAATGATGCACAGAGGTCCATTTCATGAAGTCATTGCATAAAAGTCTTTACATAAATCTCAGAATGGCCACAGTTGTTCATTTGTAGCTATGTAGAAAAGTAAAATTCATTTCTTGAAGTCGCTCATAAGTGTGTCTTATGAGCTTAAAGTCTCTCACAGACTGTCATGAAACGTACCCCAGGTCTGAGTATGTTAAAAGAAATTGAGTGCATGCAGTAACTATGGAATTTAATCCACGAGGTGCAGCCAACAGTTGGTTGGCGATCTGGCATGTTTACAGTGGTTATCATTTAATAGTGATTGTGGTAATTATTGGATTTGATATGAAATGCGTAACCAGTACAAATCAAACACACAGCTCTCAACCACTGAAATTGTAAAGTTTTCTTGACTGCTTCTGTAAACTCTCTTGTGTCATATACCTTTGATGTTGAATAGTCCTTGCCCAGTGGATTTTGATCATAGATTGTAGAGACCTTGTCATGGAACATTTGTAATATTTTCTGTGGAAGAAAATGGAGAACACAGCATGAGACATGGAAAGTAAGATTAAAAGTTGAGGGGTTAAAATGTTTATTTCTTCAAGCAGTACCATAACCTGAGCCACATATCAATACTACTTGTTCAAACAAGGATAAATGTTAAAGGAATGTATAAAACAGTATTAACATTAGACTTGTACTATTAGGTAGGGATGGCCAAGGGGTATGACCTGATTTATGCCTGATTTGTAGATTGAGGTTCTTCCAGGTTCTCACATTAATAAATTTGCTATATTAATTTGGTTTGATTGAAATAAGTAAATTCACCCAAATTTGACTTTATTCTTACTTTGTGTTGTTTATGTCTTGTATTTTGAGGTGAGAAGGAAGTGGTGTGTCTGCTTTAGCATTTCTTGAAAGAAATTGCTACGGGGAAAAGTCCTGTGTTATATCCTTTGAAGCTGTGACATCACTTTACCCCATCTGTCTTCCTATCTATACCACTGCAGGCTGGAAGCCACATCACAGGAGGTGATTTCTACGGTCTGGTGCCAGAGAACACCCTGATTGAACACCGCCTGATGCTTCCCCCCAAGGCGCGTGGCACAGTCACCTGGATCGCAGAGGCAGGCTCCTACGACATCACCGTAAGCATTTTAATTGCTAGCACGTCCGAACAGAAGCAACAATTTGCCACAATTCGTCAAATCAACTTTCATAGTCACAGAGTCACAGCTGTCTTTAGTAGCCACCACTTGTCAGTTCCAGCTATATAAGCTTATGTTATCTGTGCATAATGACAATGTGAGGTGTGCTGGTCCTAATGTAGCTGAGGTCCAGGGCCCACTTAGGGTCTTAGAAGCTGTAGGGTTCCAAATAATCATTGGTGCAATCTTAGCCTTATATCTGAACATTGTGCATAAACTATAACTGAAAAGATGTAAATCTTCAGCCAGATTTTCAGTGTGAGCTCAGGAAAAAAAAAAATTGTCATATCGGATGCAAGTTTTATAACAACTTTATTCAGCATGTCATCAGTGTTTAATGTGTAGTGGTTAGAATGTGACATTCCAAATTGTTTGCATGTTGCTGCAATGTGCTAAAACACCTCATTGCAGTCATGCAAGAATGATATTATCCATCTAGAGTTGATAAAATCATGTCTGATAACACTTTTGTATTAAGTTCAGGCCTTGTTGATCGTCAGCAGACAAAAGATGCAATATATAAATCGAATAATATTGTTGACAGTGCTGACTCTGTTAATTGGTCATCTGATTGGTCAGGATGTCGTCTTGGAGACGGAGTTTGACGGTGAGAAGACCAAGCATACCATGCTGCAGGTGTGGCCGGTGCGAAACATCCGTCCAGTCTCGGAGAAGCTGCCCGCAAACTATCCCCTGCTGACCGGACAGAGAGTGCTTGATGCCCTCTTTCCGTAAGTGTGCATCTATAGTAATAATAGTTATAATGATATGAATTTATATTGTGCTGAATCCACTCTGTAGAGTGCTCAAAGCGCATACTATTCACGCCAGTATTGGTTCCAGACTGGTGTTTTTTTTTTTTCCCCAAGAGATAGACCTTAGCTCTTTTTGCAATAATATCAAAAAAATTATGAGGCATGATCGCGTTCCCAAAAGCGTTTGAGGCATTTTCAGATAGATAAACACAACCTTGTTTCCAATTTCATTTAAAAACTCTGATTTTGAAACACACAAAGGAATTGTGATTTGAAACATGTTTGAGACCATGATCACCTTTTTGCAAATAGATTGAATTTAATGCCATTTTGAAATGCATTTATATTTCCAAGCTGCCAAGGTCAACTTTCAGCTGTGTTCAGTTGCGGTGAAAAGGGCGCACCATTGGTGTTTTCTACCCAGTGTTTGTGCGTGAATAATGAAGGCATATTTGGAGACACACCGCCGGTTACAAAAAAGCAGGCACCTTAGTTGACCTCTGCTTCCCTGGGTCAAATGGCGCAAAGCAGCTGTGCAGTGACAACACTCAAATTGTGATTGTGTGATGGTTAGATAAACACAGCAGCCTGAGAATCACTTCTCAAACCACATTGGCAAACGCCATTTAAAACGCATATTGAAACACAATTCTCTCTCTTGAATTAGATGAACTCGGCCCTAGTGAGCACTACGTAGCTTTCAGCTTGTGGCAAGTGCATGTCAACACGACAGTTCAGTACGGGAAAACAAAAGTTTAAAACCATGCTAGACTGCTGCTTCCCTTGGTCATTTGTTAGTCATCCTACACATGCTGGTTTTTACTTTATCCCCTGCAGACACCTTACCCAAACAATGGGAGCACTATTTTTCAACAGCCAAATGTGACAGAGAGTTCATACCTATATTATACCTGGCTCAGGGCCAACTGTTGTACATAGATGTGTTCAAACAAATTGTGCTGGTGGTAAGTTGAGGAAAAGTGTGGATTTCAGAGGAAAGAATTGAAGCTCTAGAAATCTGGCTAAGAGATGACATGCATGCAAGCCTACATGGAGTGGTAGAAATAACAGCAAGATATTTAACCCTTTTGCCCTTTAAACTGCCTGTTGCTGCAGCTCACACAAATCACTTAACCACCAGTTGCTGCATTTATATAATCGGGGGACTGCAGGAACAAGTATTGGTTGGGGGGGGGGGGTGTTGAGGAAGAGGGGATTAACCCACAAGAGGTGAGATAGGGCAAGATAGATGATGAGAACATATAACCATCTGCAGAAGCAATAGATGTATTGAGGGAAAGAGCAATATTCAAGAGTTGATATCACCAGCTGCATTTCCAAGGGTCATCCTTTCCTGCATTACCAGCAGAGATGCCATCTTTGTGTGTAATCGGTAACGTCCCCTCTAGCAAGAGGCAAAACACTGTCCCTCAGATAGGACATAAAATGGAGGTCCCGTGTGTGTGAGACAGTCACAACTCATACACATGAAAGATCCCACTTCATTCATTCATCGCAAAGAGCAGGTTGCATAACCGCGTAAATTGGTCTTGCACCACATCCAACTGGACCCCATGGAAGATCAGCTAGTACAGCTGAATATGGGCTACCCAGCCATCTTCTCAGATAGGAAATGAAACAAACAAACAAACAAATAAAAACAGTGCTATACAAATGTAATTATTGTATTGTATTGCATCTTTAACCAGTTTTCTTGATTGTAAACTCTGAAAGTTTGACATTTCCTGTGCACCCCATGCCATTCCTCAAGTTACCTCCAGCACATTATGTTTTAACAACTGCTCTCTTACTTTGTTATATTTTGCCCTCAGGAAACATGAAACAGTCATAATAAACCTCATGGGGGTGAAATTGTCAATTGACTAATAGGAAAATGTATTGTGTAATATTCCATAATACAGGACTCCACACTAACTTTTATTTTTGGTGGCCCAAAGGCAAATATACAACCTTTTTTGGTGGCCCGATCGAGTCACCACATTCTTCATTTCTGAAATTTTGGTGGCCCGACGTGCATTTTTGGTGGCCCTGGGCCACCGGGCCACCGTTAGTGTCGAGCCCTGCATAATATGTCTGATAAGATGTCCAAATTGAGTGCTTTCTTTCATTGCCCCCCCCCCCCCCCCACATTGTTCTCTGTCTGTGTTTTTCATTGCTGTGCAAAAAAATCAATGAAGATGTAGATTTTTCCCCGGGGGGGAATAACCCCACAAAGTGGTGTTGCTCTGTATGTTATATGTGCGATGACAATCTCTAAAGCCAAGTCAGATGTTTCTTCCCTGAAACACATCTCTTAAGCACTTCATCTCTAGTTGTAGCTCCACTTTTACCTACTTCTCAGGTGTGTGCAGGGAGGAACTACAGCTATCCCAGGGGCCTTTGGCTGCGGCAAGACCGTTATCTCACAGTCCCTCTCTAAGTACTCCAACAGTGACGTCATTGTGTATGTGGGATGCGGTGAGCGTGGCAACGAGATGTCTGAGGTACTCAGGGACTTTCCTGAGGTGAGCTATTGAGAGAACAGCTTTACTTCTCTCCTTGGTTTTTTTTCCATGCTTTCTTGGTTATTTATTTTTGTTTCAAGATAAGATTAAAGTGCAGTGATTTGTGAGAAATATCTTTTCTTCTTTATTTATGCTTTCTTGTAAGTCAATTGTATGTCAGATTAGTATTCTCTCCTCGGCGTGCTGCACATGCTGATGTTTTCGCATACAGATATTTTCATGTATGGCAGTTAATCGGACATTTGTCTTAGTTGGTAATTTTACTCTTTGTGGTCTTCTCATTAAAAAAAAAACATAATGCTAACGTTCAGAAAAGTGTGGCATGTCCGAAATACTAGTGCTGCCAGGATCAACACTATGCCAGGGCCTGCTGTTGATAGATGTTATTTGGGTTCTGCTTATAGTATTCACTTGGTATTGCAACGCTAGTGTGCTTGACAGGGACAGTGTTTGCTGGGCAGAATTTTCGTTTTCATTTGTGTACATATTTTTTGTACGTTGTTACTTTCCGATCAGGAGCCTATGAGCAATATTCGCAAAAATGGAGCACAGCATAAATTTCAGTGTATACAGTATTTAATGTATAAATTTTTATGGAGGTGGCAGGAAAAATTGCCACTAGCCAAGGTTCTGATAAATCTTTGTTAACTCAAAGACAGGGAGGATTGTTGATGCCATAGAAATAAGATTTGTGTACATATTTTTTGTACATTGTTACTTTCCGATCAGGAGCCTATGAGCAATATTCGCAAAAATGGAGCACCGCATAAATTTCAGTGTATACAGTATTTAATGTATAAATTTTTATGGAGGTGGCAAATCTTTGTTAACTCAAAGACAGGGAGGATTGTTGATGCCATAGAAATAAGATTGAGAAAATTGATATGCTAATGATACCCCTTACAGCTGACTGTGGAAATTGGAGGGAAGACAGAGTCCATTATGAAGAGAACAACACTGGTAGCAAACACCTCCAACATGCCTGTGGCTGCCAGAGAGGCCTCCATCTACACAGGTATGTCTGTCTGTCTGTCTGTCTGTTTGTCTGTCTGTCTGTCTATCTGTCTGTCTGTGTCTGTCTCTCTCTAAAAGTTGGCAGTGTTAAAAAAAAAATAAATAAATAAATAATGCTAAGTGGTTGTGGTCTCAAGTGGAGAGTAGCTGGCATTCTTTGACTAACAAACTAATATTCAAACCATCATTACCACCAACAAGAACCATACTGTACTTCTTGTTTTGAAACAGCTGTCATTTGTTGTTGTTGTTGTTCTCCATTCAAATTTCTATGCAGTTACAGCTACAACCCTTGATACTACAGATATTAAGGTTTTGTTTGCCTTATTATTTCAGTATAGATTATGTTGTGTGCTCAAAGAAAAAGTGAAATGGTAAACATATTTTTTTGATGTTTTGGAACATTTGCTAAGTAAATTTCACACTTTCTGTCACAGATGAAAGAAGGGTTTGTTGTTTTTCAAGCCTCTAAACTTGATTGTATATTTTTTGGCTAACTGATAACTGTATAAATTGGATTTTCTCAGGAGCTCATGTTGTTTCCAATGACACACTGAAGACTAGTATCATGTATACTCTGGCAGGTGTCTGTGGGAAATGCATGTTATAGCAAAGTCAGCTTTTCCTTAGTGGGTCAATAACCGCCCCACCCCCCCACCCCACCTTATTTTTTTTTTTTATCACGCAGGTGTGACACTATCTGAGTACTTCCGTGATCAGGGTTACAACGTGTCCATGATGGCCGACTCCACCTCTCGATGGGCCGAGGCTCTTCGTGAAATCTCAGGCCGTCTGGCTGAAATGCCGGCTGGTAAGCATTCTGAAATTCAGCACCATTGCGATGACAGCTCTATTGTTGTGAGCATTTCAAGGCATAAATGAAGGGAAATCCTGAATGAAGTACATTCATAATGCAGACATAAGAATGTAACATCACAATCGCGAGCACCAAAAATTATTTTCACGATCTGTAGTGGAAGAGAAGAACCTCTGGTAACAATTAGATGGGGTGATGATTGTTTTGATTTGCTCAGTGTTGTCTTGTGGTGCATCCCCCGCCCGTCAAAGTTGGCTCTGAAAGATCAGTGAAATGGGATCTGCAGTAGCTCATGGTCTTGCAGTACAGAAAGCCATGTGTGAAATATATTGCGGTAAAAGAAATGCTAATCATACATGTCAGAGTTTTGATTTTGATATCAAAAGCTAAGGTCAGCTGACCTGTATGTGTGATTTCAAAGTGAATACAGTTAACCTTGCACAAGTGAACCTTGCATAAGTCGAATAATCACCTAAGTCAAAGGTCTTCTCAAGTCCTCTTCTCCTTATATTCTACTGCTTTTAATCCCTCAAAGTCAAATTTTCTCTAAGTCAAAGCTCTTTCTTCAGTCCAAGGAGATTCAACTTAGTTGAGGTTGACTGTATTTCATTAAGCATGTCCTTGTGTGGAATTCCAGATTAGTGATAGAAATATAATTACAGCCACCGTAGGTTAATATTTCTGTCCTACTTATTTGCTCCACAGACAGTGGATATCCTGCATACCTTGGTGCCCGTCTGGCATCGTTTTACGAGAGAGCTGGCCGCGTCAAGTGCATGGGGAACCCAAGCCGCGAGGGCAGTGTCAGCATCGTAGGAGCGTGAGTTTCCACTGCAGCCATTCTCTTGTATCATGAGAGGCTTTCATGCCTCATACACCGTAAGAGATGTTGTGGGGGGGGGGGGGGGGTTTACCAAAGGAAGCACTTTTATTTGGCGCATACTCAAAACTATAGTGATATCACACATTAGAAGTGGACTAAGAGATCAGCGAAACAAAAATGACTGTCACGGTAGAGTGTAACAAACTTTTCTTCTGAGATGATGTGATGGGCAAAACCATGCTTTATCACATGAACAGCTCTTGATGAATCCTATAGCAAGATTCTTCGTATGTGGAATATAATTCATGATACTGTCTTGTTCTGGTAACTTTCTATCTACATGCAAAACATTGATGACAAAAACCAACCAGAAATAAGCACAAAGAAATAAAAAGCAATTGAATGAAATCAAAGAATAAGTTGAAAGCTGTTGAAGAGTAAAACGGGGAAGGGGAATTTGAGAGGGAAAAAAAAGGAAAAGAAAAGAAAAAAAGAGGAGTCACTCTAGTGAATATGTTTTCTCTTCAGTGACTGGAATTATTCTTTTTAATAATAATAATACATAATAATACATACAATTTCTATAGCGCCGTTCTCCGCTTTGATTAAATGCTCAAGGCGCTTTACATCAAAGCAAACAGACTGAAGATACAAGTACATCACCGTAATAGAAGAAGATGAAGAAGTGGAAGAAAAAAAAAGACATGGAAGTCTTCAAAAGGCACTGGTCTTCAAGATAGGACAAATATGATTTTAAATTACTCCTGAAAGATGTTATAGAGCTTGAGTCTTTCAGCTCACGAGGAAGTGAATTCCACAGTGTTGGTCCAGCGTGAGCGAAAGCACATTCCCCCCAAGATTTCCTAGAAAACGCAATATTTAAGAGACCTGAAGTTGATGATCGAAGAGTTCGTGAAGGTTGGTATTTATGAAACAAACAAACATTGTAATCAGGAGCTGTTCCCTCAATAACGTGATAAACCAAAAGAAGTATCTTGAACCGAATGCGCTCCTGTACAGGCAACCAATGAAGGCTCTTCAGGATAGGGGTGATATGACTGCGTTTACTTGACAAAGAAACAATACGTGCAGCGGCATTTTGTAGCTTTTGTAATTGGGCAATTTGTGAGTTTGGTAGATTGAAAAACAAACCATTACCGAAATCAAGGCGTGAAGAAATAAGTGCATGAACAATTTTTTCCGTGGCAGAGCGAGTCAAATACTTGTGAATAAAACCAATATTGCGCAATTGATAACGGACTGATTTAGAAATGTTGGTGATTTGATCAGACATAGCCATGTGAGAGTCAAAACATAACACCCAGATTGCGACATGACTTTGACAGAGGGATATCGTTACCTACAATCGAAATGGAATTAATATCCAACTTATTCTAGTGAGATTTAGAACCAAAAAGGATAAATTCACACTTGCTGTGGTTTAGAAGCAATGAGTTAGACCTCATCCAAGCATCAATATCAATGATGCAATTTTCTAGACAGCGGAGTGCATGAGATACTTGGATTTGATGCGGTGGAAAAGATACAAAAACTTGTATGTCATCTGCATATAGATGATACGGAACAGAATGACTTTGAAATATTTTCCACAGACTGATCAAATAGATAGAAAAAAGGGTGGGCCTGCCAACAGAGCCTTGAGGTACACCACAGCCTAATGGCTTTGAGGACGATGTGACACCATTCAAAAGAACAGACTGTGAATGGTGTGATAGGTATGATTTAAACCATTCGAGAGCCTGTCCCTGGATACCCAAACTTGTAAGTGTATTGACATGAATTCTGTGATCTACAGTGTCGAAGGCCGAAGACAGATCCAACAAAACCATTGCTGTGACGGATCTGGAATCCATTTCCCTTAAAATATAACTAGAAACATTCATCAAAAGGGTCTCCACACTATGGTGAGGGCGATAAGCCGACTGTAAAGGATCGAGTAGACCATGTTCCAGCATATAGTCTGAGAGTCTCGAAAACACAACTCTCTCTAAAATCTTGGACAAAAATGAAAGATTGCATACAGGATGATAACTTGTCAGTGATTTCTTATCCAATGAAGGGTTTGTCAGTAAAGGACGGATCAGACCTTTCTATAAAGATAAGGGTACGGTAGCTTGCTCAATACTGAGGTTAACAATTTGAGAAATAATCGGGGCAAACGTGGGTGCGCAGTCCTTTAAGAGAATGGTTTGAACCAGATCCAATGGACAGGATTTAGGAGGCAATTTACGAAGAAGGAGAAGGATTACATCAGTAGTTGTATGTCAGAAGGTTTCCAGTGTGGAAGAGGTGACGGGTTCAGATTCGGGTAGTACAACATTACAATCGAAATTATCTCGGATTTTTTCAACTTTCGATTGAAAAAACTGACTAAAAGTTTCAGCCATTTTTCTCCCTTTGCAGTGTGTCGCCCCCTGGAGGTGACTTCTCCGATCCTGTGACTTCGGCCACTCTGGGTATCGTCCAGGTGTTCTGGGGTCTGGACAAGAAGCTGGCCCAGCGCAAGCACTTCCCGTCCATCAACTGGCTCATCAGCTACTCCAAGTACATGAGGGCGCTCGACGACTTCTACGACAAGAACTACTCAGAGTTTGTGCCCCTGAGGACAAAGGTAAGATCTCATACTCCATTTGTACTAGGCGAGTGGGTTTCAGAGCCTCTTTGAGGAGGTTCAAAAGCCTGCTCTGAAAAAGCGGCCTCTCGTCTGTTTATACTGCTCACAAAAAACAGGCCCTAGCAGGCCTGGCAGGCCCAACAGGCCCAACCGGTCCAACAGGCTCCTCCCCTCTGTACATGGCCCAGGCTTTTTCACAGAAGTGTGCTAATTGCAAGGGTTTTATCAGCAGGGATTGGTCGCGACAGCTGGGTTGTTTGTGTAAGCAGGCAATGACCCTCAGTGATAACTTCCGGGTTGACTAAAAAGCGGCTTCTCGAACCCCCTAGTGTTTATACTGCAACAGAGGCTGCTGTAGCATGCTCTGAAACCAGCCCCTGTAGGTGGTTTCAGAACCTGACCTTATCGGACCTGATCTGATCACCTTATGTCTGTTGCTCAAGACTGCTGTAGGCTGCTTCAGAACCCCCTTTTTGCTGAGTATAAATGGGCTATTAGACCTTTTGTTGTGCTTTGTTCACTTGTCCATTCTATAGGACATTAAAGGGTGTGTACAGTTCTGGTCAAGGTGAGGATTTAGCTTGTAACGTTTTGCAAGATATTCAGAAACCACTCTATGAGATGTCAAAGAGCATGCAGTTCTAAGGGGTATCAAAAGTTTATTCGATGAAAATTGGTTTTGAAATGGCTGAGATATCGAAAAATAAGGTGAAACAAAGAGATCCTAATAAAGTTGTGGCATGTCGCCTTTTATTATTAGCACTTTTTTTGATATCTCAGCCATTTGAAAACCAATTTTTATCAAATAAACGTTGAATCCTTCTTAGAATTGCATGCTCTTTCATATTTCATAAGAGGCTTTTCATTATCTCACTTAGGAATGTTCAAAACATGAATCCCCAGTACTGTACAGTCCCTTTAAATGCAGGTGTAGGTGTGAGTTATTCACAACTTAATATGAATGTAAAAGACCCCACTGCATTCATTTATACCAAAGAGCAGAGTGCATATGCTCGGTTTTTGGTTCACCATGTGTGAGTCCTTAAAAGGACTGTTAGAATGGCAGGAGGAATGAGAAGGTAGGATAAGAGGCAAGAAATTGAGTGAGAGTATTCTTTCTGGATTGTGTGTAGTCCTGAAAAGGACTGTGAATCGGAGAGGGGTAGAAGAGCTAGGAGAAGGACTCTGGAGTCTCTGCTGTGTACACCACCATGCAAACGCCTTCCTTCAAGAAGAGCAGAGTGCTAACCCAGTGAACTGGTTCACCTCCCTACTCACACAAGAAAAACAGGCAAATGATGCTGACCCTATGTGGTTCAACCCAGCTGACTAGCAATAGTCTGCAAACCAGGCACATTGTCCCTTACGAAGAAGAAAATTAGTTAGTGGTCACTTGAAAAGCTTTCTTCCTTGTTTGGCACAGTTAATCTGGAAACTGATTGCCAATGAATAAAGATTACCTAATCCCCTTAATCTCAATTGTGTCACTGTGTCTAACCTCTTGGTCTCGAGGCACAGTGTTACACCTGAGTTGGCTTGCTAATTTATAATTAGGTAAAGTTTAAATAATTAGCTGAATGCTCTTGAAGAAACATGGCAAGCTACAGCTAAATACCTGGGCAGGCATATCCTCCTGTTTTAGGTAAATCCATTGGGTGTGGATAGACTAAAGATTGTGTTCGTGATAATTGTTTCACCTGTTTGCTGCCTTCTATTGTCTGAGTGGGACAGTATGATAGACATCTGTATTCCTTCCCTTTTTTGTCCCCGCCGAACGAGTTCGAGCAGGGGACTATGAAACGGGCTCCGTACGTGTGTGTGTCCGTGCCGTCCGTGCGTGCGTCCGTGCGTCCGTCCGTGTGTGCGTCCGTGTGTGATCAAAATGTTCAATTTGCTACTTCTCTGTCATTTATGAGCCAATTTTGATTCTGTTTGCTTTATATGATAGCACTACATGGGAGCTTTAAAACTTCTACACAGAATTTCAGTTGTGACCTTTGACCTTGACCTTTGACCTATATTGTACATTTTGCTACAAAATGCTACTCCTTCGCCATTTCTAACCCGATTTCGATTCCGTTTGCTTTATCTGATGGCACTAGTTGAGGGCTTCAAAACTTCTACACAGAATTTTGACCTTTGACTTCTTTGACCTTTGACCTTGATTTTTGACCTATATTGTACATTTTGCTACAAAATGCTACTCCTTCGCCATTTCTAACCCAATTTCGATTCCATTTGCTTTATGTGATGGCACTAGGTGAGGGCTTCAAAACTTCTACACAGAATTTTTGACCTTTGATTTTTTTGTCCTTTGACCTGGATTTTTTACCTATATTGCACATTTTGTTACAAAATGCTACTTCCGGCGGGGACATATATTACACACCGCGTAATTTCTACTTTTCCTTGTTATCTCATGATAAAGCTTTAAATTGGCATAAGATATACACATAGAATTTACATCCATATGCATGATGTTGGTCTCACACATAGCAAAACTAACACCTACACCGAATTTGAAGTTACAAACTTGATTATTCATAGAGGCTGGTGCTGTTGGTGATTTACATGCTCTTTCCCATGGGAAAGAGCATGTAAATCACCAACATCAATAGTGGACATTGGTTCAGCAGGTGACGTTCAACACTGGGCCCAACACTAGCTACGAGAACTAAGTCACGCCTTTGAGGTCAACCTGCTAGTAGAGACTTATTTCAGTTTCAGGATTATGGTCAGTGCTAGTGTGGAAATAACACTATGGAAATAGCACTAACACCAGCATGAAGCACCAAACTTTATATCACCCAATGCAAAACTTACCCTATGTAACATTTCATGGTTTCTTGTTCCAACAAAGAATGAAAGATCAGTTGACCAGAATGGCCCCTCAATCAGCAGCAAACTGTTTTGATAATCATTGCCAAATACTGGGCTTTAAAGAATGCTGCGTTGCTGTCAGGTGGATGTGGTGGCATGCACCATTTATAGAGATTGCACGAATAATCATTACATCATAGATACTTCTCTCATTGATTTAAAAAAAAAAGAAACAACAGCATACCTTCAGGTGTCAGTTTCTTCAATTTGTCTCCCTCTACAAATTAAATTTGTTAACAAATTTAAGACGCGCAAAGATTTTAATTTATGATTATGCTATCATTTTACAAGAAAATTGTTGGATGTGTCTTGAGGAACTCTGACACAAAAATTTAGCAATCCTTCAGTCTTGTTAATGGAGTTGAAGGTGAAAATATGATTTCATGCATAAATTTGCATGATTAATTTACTAAAAATAGAAAACCAATATTTTTCTTGTGTATGACCATGTAATCTTGTAGTTGACATCTAGCTCTATCTTCAGGCAAAATTTTGCGGCGATCGCGCAATCGGCGGCCGAGATCTGAAAGGGGATCAAATTGACCCCCCCCCCCCCTTAGTAAAAACTTGGTCTCAAATAGCCCAGTTGAAATAGGGTTAAGATGCTAAAGGGCTAAACCATGGACAAGCTTGATATGTACAGGCTAAAGAAGTAGCTTACACCAAATGATGTACTGTATGGCAGTGTGTTCCGAGTATTACATTACAGCTCCATGCAGTAGGAAAGGGTAGTACCTGCACTATTTATCCATGTGTGATATATTTATGTAGGCTATAAAAGATGAGAGTTAGTGTGTCCACCTTGTAGTGATGGTCATCTCTCTTCCTATTGGAGGTAAGGCAGGTGTGTCCCAGTCATTAATTGTGTAAGATGGAGAATAGGGAGTTTATACCTTAAACAGAACAAACCTCATGTAATTTATAAGTGTCTCTTGATTGACCAAGTTAAGAATTTATCCCCATTTCCTGCCCTAATCATACTGTCTAAATATACGACCAGTCCAATCCAAAACCCTATGTACACTTCCCAGCTTTATAGTCTCATATCCTTTTATTAACAAGACCATCAAACCTCCAATGAAACTTCCATTTCAGAACCCAACCATCTTTGTTATTACCTTGGTTAATCTCTACTCAATAGTTAATCCTTCCCTTTGTCCTCAATCAAGTTTAAGTTTCAGACTAACTGTGTTTACAATTCCCACCGCCAGTCCCTTACACAGTACTGTCCAATGAACCTATAATCCCCACATCAGAGACCCTCTCCTACTAATCTCTTAACTTCTATCCATGTCCCTATATATCTGCTGCTTCTGGAGTTGAGGAATCAATCTTACTCCGGCCCCGACTCTGTTCGGTCATGTGCCAAGAAGGAGTGGAACAGTATTCTTTATATACTACCAACAATATTCCCTCGCCAGTGTTATGCACCATTCTGGAATTCCTGATCATTATATCTAATAAAGTAAATTGTATGTCTTGGAACCACCACTTTGTCTCCTGCATTAACTAATGTTTGACTGTGGCTTGACATCGTATACTATAGTTGAGAGTGCACACCACGCTACCAACACATAAATCCAGCACTCTTACAATTGGATTGTAGTAGGGAAACATGTGGTAATATGACATTGGTATTGCACAATTCTGCTAGGATGATGTACTCCTTAACCAGTTGAAGACAAGTCCTGAGAATACTCAGGCATGCGTCTATGGGAAATGCGTGTTGTAGCAAAATCAGCTATTCGCATTGGGTTAAGAGGGTGCATATAGTTTTCACCTGCAACTGTACTGTTCTATTTGTCCACTTACTGACTGACTCTTCTTTAGAGCCATGTGCTCTCAAAAGACTTTGTTGGAGAGTTTCATTAGAGGCCATCTTTTCAATTTCAATTTATGTTTCTCTGGGGAAAAAAAGAACAAACAAACATACAATTGGAACAATACTCAGGTATACACAAATAAAGAAATTACAAACTTCAAGTGAGGTGAAACATCACCTGAATGTGCAAAATTATGTTCATAAATATGAAAATAAGCTGTACACGCTTTTTATCTAGCGAGTCTTACCCAGGTACTTTTCGGGAATCAGGGCTTCCTGAGAATTTCGGGAGTGGTTAAATTCACAATCTTGGAGTACAGTAATAAATGGAAAAATGTATACATGTGTGATTGTCTTTTTCATTTTGGAATTGGAGTTAATATTTTTTGCGTGTTTTTAGATTCTTGAATTTCACCCGACTTTCGAAATTCGCAAGAATAAAAGCCTTGCAAAATAAATGGTGAATACGATGTTGCAGTATTATTTGTGATGGGACTCTTTGCCAACTGGCATACTGCTACACCTTAGTTGGCTTGTTGACTTTACAACTAGGTCAAGTTTTGATGGATTACTGATTGCTCATGGAAAAGCTTGGCTAGTTAACCTTAGTGGGTAGGCACCTAAAAGGTCGCTACCCACTTCACACACTTTTGCCCCTTTATCTTCCACAGTCAAGTAAAAATCATCAGTTCCCCAAATACCTGCACTCTGACGTTTTAATCATTCATCCAATTGAACCTAGTTCTAGGAAAGTGAACATTCAGCACATTTGTGGCAAACTTGTCATTTTAATATTTTGCCAATTGTGTGAAACTGTCATCACACATTGTCAAGACATTGTACTATAGACCTATTAGGAGACCCATGCATTATGGCGGAGGCATACCAGTCGCCGTAGCGACATTTCTAGTTTCTTTTTCTTTGCCTGTCACATTGCCTTGTGCCTCCACCCTATACAGAATTCCTGGATCCGCCCCTGATTTCATGGGCTTTGAGAAACATCCTTTACACTTGACCCTATTGTAAGTTAGTCAGCCCACTGAGGTGTAACAATGTGCTCCAGACCATCAAAAAGGCCGTGGTGACATAATGGGGATGAAGGGGATTGGGTAATCTCTATCCATTGGCAGTTAGTTTCTAGACATCTCAGCCAGTCAGCAAAGAAAGAATGCCAGTGGGGGTGCCAATTGGAGAACAACCTATTGTAAGGGATAAACCTGTTGAAAAGATACTCAGCTGGTTGGAACTGGGCTGTTACGAAGAATATTTCATTGCCTTTAAAGGGACTGTACAGTATTGGTTGAGGTGGGGATTCATGTTTTGAACATTCTTAAGTGAGATAATGAGAAACCTCTTCAAAATATGAAAGAGCATATAATTATTAAGAAGGATTAAACGTTTATTTTATGAAAATTGGTTTTCAAATGGCCGAGATATTCAAAAAAGTGATAATAATGAAAGACAACAGGCCACGCCTTTTATTAGGATCTCTTTGTTTCACCTTGTTTTTGGATATCTCAGCCATTTCAAAACCGATTTTCATCAAATAAACTTTTGATACCCCTTATGGTTCTATGACATTTGCTCCCATGAAATAACTGCAAGCTAAGCCAATCATAAAACCTACCCACAAACCTTAGCCTAACCCTAAGTGCTTGGAGAAAATAAGACCGGAGCAATTGTCGCAGAAGCAGATATTGTGTCATCAGTATTCATACATGCTATATACAATTTGTATGCTATATTATGCATGCTTGTCTGTTGATAAGCTTACTACAAGGCACTCTAATTCCTTTTCTGCCATCATAATCCTTTTCTTGGAAAATTTGATGCCAGTCGAAGCTCAAATCCGATGTAAGCTTTGACTTTTATTATGGTACTATTCTTTATAATTTTATGGGGGGGGGGGGGGTCAAGTCACAGCTACACAGTGCCTTGTTACATCAAGAAGTGCAGGTAGTGCCCTTTTATGTTTGTTTGTTTTTTCTTTCCTTGTGTTTGTTTGAGGGCTGTTCATTAAAATTTTCCCTTGACCCCACTCTCACAATATGTGAATCCTTTCATTTTCATGCTGTAGACTTGTGACAAGTACTAGGACAGTTAAAGCACATGTAGCAAAAAAGGATTGTCCTATCTTTTTGGGAATGAAGCATAGCGCTGAATATGAAGCCATGATTTCTTGTTATTTACAAATGGCGGGATAGTTGTTGATACGGAGAGTGAAAGCTGCCGATCCTGGTGGACTATGGTATACGGCGCATATATTGCAAGGTCTTCATTTTCGTGAATTTCGCAAGTCAGGTGCTATGCTCATGTTAGACCCCGTTTACAGTGCGGGGCTGGGCCAAGCTGCGGCCGAGCCCAGCCTCAATTGCGGGGCCGAGCCCCGCAATTTTGTCCGTTTACACTGCCGGGCTCGGCCGCGCTTTTATTTCAAACCTTTCAATATTTTGTCGTAGTGGCGCTCTGCTTGTAAACAAACGCAATTTGGTATTGTCTGGTTTTCAGACCCTTTGCCAACTGAATTCCGTGGCGATGAAGTCGCCGTTCGGGCAAAGGACTTTGCTGAAGGAAAAAAATCCTTTGCAGGACAAAACCACCTTAAACTATACTAGTTTTCAACGCTGAGGAGGTTAATATCCTGAATAGCGAAATAGTACAGGCAGAGGGTTTGGAAGCCAGACTAAAATTGGCCGCACATTTGGCCCAGTTTGCGTTTACACTGAGAAAAGGCTGGGCTCGGTCGCGGTTCGGCCGTGGCCGAGACCACCTCCAGAGCGTGGCCAATTTGGCCTTTTGCGTGTTTACACTGAAATGAAGGTGGGCTCGGCCGCGGCCGAGCCTCGCACTGTAAACGGGGTCCAACATGTGAGCATACCATTCTCCATTCATTGTTGTAATCCATAATCCCAAATTCAACCACTAGCAAAATTGTCTGGAAGTCCCATTTCAAAAAAACAAAAACAAAAACAAAAACAGACTGGCTAAATATATGGTGTATACAGTAACATCTTTTCCTTCTCTCCTAGGTGAGGGAGATCCTTCAGGAAGAAGAGGACCTGTCGGAGATTGTCCAGCTGGTCGGAAAGGGCTCCCTCGCCGAGTCCGACAAGATCACGCTGGAGATCGCCAAGCTGCTGAAGGACGATTTCTTGCAGCAGAACGGGTACTCCCCCTACGACAGGTGAGAGAGAGAGAGAGAGCAGCGCCCTCTTTGACAGACTGGGGGCAGTGAATGCCCGCTGTTTGGTCAGCTAGATCCACCATTCATCATATTTCCAATTTGCAGAACTGTGTGTTTATCCCACAAATTAGAATTAACTCTAAGAGGGGGGAAAAAAAAACACCCTACCCCCCCCCCCCCCCCCCCCAAAAAAAAGGAACATGTACACTGTCTGCAGTGTACTAGTTCAAAGTTTTGGTATGAGGAGCCAGTGGTGTGTCTCCAGCTATTTTGACCAAATGCAAAATGGTAAAGGCTCAGTACTCATAATGGTGGGATGGAGGGGGGGGGGGGGGGGTGTGTATGTTATGCAGGTTGAAATCTCTCTATGACAAATCTGTTCATGTCACCTTGGACTCCTTCAGATGTCAAAAATACCAGCAAATTGGGGAGCTTTTGCATTTCTATGACATCCAATGCCATCACCTGAGGCAAAGACTTTCAGAGCCTTCATCATAATAAGAGGCATTCAAGCCCCAATTTCATCATATTCTAACGGTTAATACAAATGATGATAGCAAAGTAATGAGGAAATGCATAGGTCTGGTACAGCTGGAGTTTCATCCCACATCTGTATTCACACATTACAACTTTTTGTACAGTGAAACCCTGTTATAACGAGGAACCGCTTATAACGAGGTGATTGCGTCGGTTCCGTTTTCCTTCATGTGTAAACCTATGGCAGAACGAATTGGTTACAACTAGTTCGGTTGTAACGAGATTCCGGTTACAACAAGGACATTTTCTGTGCATCATGATAAAGAAAAACATAAGCAATTTGATCGGATACAACGAGGTTCCATTTCTTGACCGGCCGCTTTCAAACACGCGACCAACGAAACATTGAGAGGCGAATTCACGCTATCCCTGTTTTACATAGTCTGTGTAGAACGCAGGAACACACTGCACAGGCATGCAAGTGCCCATCCTGTCTCGATCTCTACATGTACTATCTGAAGCGGGAAGACTCGGAAACGAACATGCTTCAGTCCCGCCGTTATCCTTCTTTACCGCCCATTGTCAGTGACGAATAACCGAGGACCGTTCCTTGCATGTTTCTTCTAAACCACATAACATAATCATAATCATTCCATTTTCTTTTTCGCGAGGGTCCATTTCTTGACTTACCGCTTTGAAACACGCGACAAGCGAAACATTGATAACCAAATTCACGCTATCCATGTCTCTTTCCCGTTTTGCAGAGTACATGTTTTCTTCTAAACCACGCGATAAGACACAGAAATACCTTTCGATGTTCCTACTAAGTTATTGAATAAAATCATTCGATTTTGTTTTTCGCGAGATACACGTGCATGTTATGATTTTAGGTCAGACCACAGCGCAACGAGAGAAAAAAAATAACGCATTCAAAAACTTTTCATGTAGCGACACTCGTGGCGAAAATGAACAATACTATTGCAATGCGTGTGTAACTCATCATTATATCCTTTCATTTTTAGTTCCGACTTCCAGTTATTTTGCTGGCTAGTAAACTATGAGTGTATATGATTAAAGCCAAAATAATTAATGAAATCGTAGCGATCCCCCCGGGTGACGGTAGCGTAAGAATAGCTGAATAACGCATGTTAATCTACTTGAGTCGGCGTTTAGAAGAAGAAACAAATGCATTTAACAGTCTGAATAGATCTGGGATTGTTCATTACCATGTAACAAATAATAATATAACGTCGCTGGGGCGACAAGACCTCGTGTCTACAAAATGTCAAATGTTCAGAAGAGCCAAAAAACATGGCGGACAAAGCACTGTGGCGAATGGGGTAGCCTTTCCTTTGACATGCCATGGTGGCTTCATTTTTGGAGTAAGACAGTTGGGATTTGGACAGGACATCACTTAATCCATTATTTGACCATTAATCCAAAAAAGTCATTTTCACCAAAATTGCAGATACAAGGTCTTGTCACCCCAGCGACGATAAATATGAGTGTGTATGATTAAAGCCGAAATAATTAATGAAATCATCACGATCCCGCCGGGTGAATAGCGCATGTTCATCTACTTAATTGAGTTTGTGTTCAGAAAAAGAAACAAACGCATTTAACAGTTTGAATAGATCTGGGTTTGTTCATTATCATTTAACACTGCATTTCACAATGAAGATTTTTCTTCCTTTCATAATGGTCTATGAGGTACAGATTTGTGTAAAAAGGATCACAACCTTCCAAATTCAACACTGTCGCACATTTTTCAAGAACAGGTGTACAGAACGCAAAGAGATTTTCAGATGAAGATAAAGAACACATTTTTTAATCCCTTCGGGTGCAACGATCATACATTGTATAGGATTACAGCCGAAATGATTCATGAAATCATGGCATTCCCACTGGGCACCAACAGCGTAACATACCTCACAAGTTACGATAAACAACGCATGTATGTTACTCTATTTGCGCTGGTGTTTAGAAAAACTTAACAAACGCATTTTATACAGTCTGATTTTGTTCATTGTCATTTTACACTGTACACTGTATTTCACAGGTGAAAAAACGTTCTTTTAGAATGGTTTGATACAAGAGGAAGAGATAGATGTAGACAGAATCACGAATATGATCCTGCCGAGTAGGCCTACTTCTCAAGAACATAATGTGCAACTATTATGCGAAGAGATTTTTGGAACAAAAATAAAGAATTAGAGCATTCCAACCCCTACTTTTTTCCATCTTTTATTATGTATCAATTTACAAATAATTTCCCTTTATTGTCTCAATAATAACGATCCATAATTGTGTAATAACTACGCAAAGGATGTTCTTAAGTTCTGTTGACGGGTATGACGTCGTGCTAATGTTTTTCTTTGTTTTTGATGCGTACGGTTATAACGAGGTAATAATGTCGGTCCCACGGACCTCGTTATAACGGGGTTTCACTGTACAATATGTAGTTATACAGCTTTTGTGTGCTTTGTAATGTGTAGCAACATGTGCGTTTTGGAAACTTATCCTTGAGGCCATGGATTGATTTAACCATGGCAGCCAAAGTGAAGTATGGATGAATAGGAAAGAGGACAAAAATAATACAGCACTGCAAGGGAAAAAATTGACCACTTTGTCTTGATTTTCTTTTCCTTTTTTTTTTGTGGGACACTCTGATGTCCACTTCAGGTACTGCCCGTTCTACAAGACGGTGGGCATGCTGGCCAACATTGTGGCGTTCTACGACATGGCCAGACACGCTGTTGAAAGCACGGCTCAGAGCGAGAACAAGATCACGTGGGCACTCATCAGGGAAGGCATGGGTGACATCATGTACAAACTCTCCTCAATGAAATTCAAGGTCAGTCCCTCAGGCGTGATATTCTGTAGATTTAAATCTGATTCAATTTTTTTTTTCCTCAAGTCTATACACATTTCGCTTTTTCCATTTATCAAAGTCACCTGAAAATTTTTATTTTCGATATCTTCAACAAACCTCAGTATCATCCGTGGTCCCTGCTAACATATACGCCATATATTCAGCAAGTTCAAGTTTTCATGAATCGTGACCACCCGACAATTTTGCGAGTGGTTGGATTTGCGATTTTGGAGCACAATTCATTTTGAATAGAGAAATGTATTGTAATGTTTGTTGCATTCATGCTGAGATCAGAGATAGTAATTTTGTGTGTTATGAAATTCACAAATAGCACCCAAATTTCATACTGTAAAACATGATATATTCGCGGCATGAATTTTTCGCGAATTGGAGCCGACGGCCCTTTTTGCGGCATGAAATTTTCGGCAACTGCCACTGGCATTCAATGTATATAGTGTAGACAAGAACTTTCGCGTGCATTTTAGTTTTCGCGAATCTTGGCGCTCGCGAAATTCGCGAAATTAAAATGCACGCGAACATTCCGCGTTTTACAGTATTATACTGAACCAAAAGCCTCACAGAATATATAGCGTGTACAATACCCTACCATTCTGTAAATATGCACCGAGTACGTAAGAATGACATCCTTTGTAAATGTAGCAGGTATGATTACTTGACCAGAAGAATAATAAGGCAGAAAGAAGCAAAAGACTCTCATTGCACTCTTTCGTTCATACATTGTACCTTCACCAATATTTGTGAGTTCTTGTGTGCAAGGTCTGCAGATGTTTTTTGGTTTTTTTTTTATTACCATATTTCTTTAACTCATGCTAGTCTAGTTGGTCCTGTTCAGTCTTTAGAGATTCAACATTCACCACATGGTTGACAGATATGGTCTGATAGTACCTGGGCCCTGTTTTATAGAGCTGTTCGTAAAGATATGCATGACTTTATGAAAAACTGGAATATGAAGGGGCAAAAATACACTTCCAACTAAAAACATGTAAGAATAATCATTATCATCTGCAAATTTCAACTTAAGCTATTGAAATTAGCTATGAATAGGAAACCCACTGGACTTGCCATATTATTTTCTTATGTATGCAGTGCCTGAGGGTTTTTTATTTTTTTTATTGTTCTTGTCTTGTATGAGCATGTGTGTTATTTTGATTTTGTAATTTTACATCTTTATATTTATGTAATAGGCCTACTGTGTATGTATATTTTTCATTTTTGTGAAATCATTTGTAATTCAGCCTCTGGCTGCAATCAATGATTTGTTGAATAAAGATATCATTAATAATAATAATAATAATAATAATAATAATAATAATGATAAGAAGAAGAAGGAGAAGAAGAAGGAGAAGAAGAAGGAGAAGAAGAAGAAGGAGAAGGAGAAGGAGAAGAAGGAGAAGAAGAAGAAGAAGAAGGAGAAGGAGAAGAAGAAGGAGAAGGAGAAGAAGAAGAAGAAGAAGGAGAAGGAGAAGAAGAAGAAGGAGAAGGAGAAGAAGAAGAAGAAGGAGAAGAAGAAGGAGAAGAAGAAGGAGAAGGAGAAGAAGGAGAAGAAGAAGAAGAAGAAGGAGAAGGAGAAGGAGAAGGAGAAGAAGAAGAAGAAGAAGAAGGAGAAGGAGAAGAAGAAGAAGAAGAAGAAGAAGAAGAAGAAGAAGAAGAAGAAGAAGAAGAAGAAGAAGAAGAAGAAGAAGAAGAAGAAGAAGAAGAAGAAGAAGAAGAAGAAGAAGAAGAAGAAGAAGAAGAAGAAGAAGAAGAAGAAGGAGAAGAGGAGGGAGGAGGAGGAGAAGGAGGCTTTATGAAAAAGGGCCCTGGTATTTGTTCCTGACCTACACATTGTATCTTTATATCAGAAGGAGCCATGCATGCAGAAAGCATGAACAAACAGATGTATGATCAGATACTTGAATTCAACAAAAACCATAGAAAATTTATGAACACTTGTGCTGATATTTGTATCATTTGGTGGAAAAATGTTTCTTTTGAATGAATGCTAAAGAAATATGAAGGAACTACTTAAAAGTGAGCTTGTTGAGCGTAGGTCCCAGTTAAAATCGAGTTCAAGATTGAGATGAGGAGCACGGGTACAACAAATGACCGAAACAAAGAGAAAAGGAAAATAAAAAAAAATACGAATATACAGGGATATCGCAAATTCTTCTCTAATGCAGGTTTGGGGGACGGAAAGCCACATGCCGAAAGTGGATGAACCATTGTCGTTGTGGCAATAATAACAATATGAGTCAATGTATAATGACAATGATGTTTAGACAATAGTAGAAAATATTATATTTTGGTGCGTGTTCCTTGCAGGACCCTGTGAAAGACGGTGAAGCCAAGATCAAGCAGGACTTTGCAGAACTGTACGACGTAATGCAGCAAGGCTTCAGGAATCTAGAAGAATTTTAGACATCATGTAGAGCCAGTAGAATACAAGTATATATATAGCAAATTCATCTATATTCTTTGTGTAGTCCCATGTCTAGCCTTTGGTGTTGGTGGGGGAATGCCTCCTCCTCCCCCTTCCCCCTATATTGCTACCCTATATGACTTACCCCTCCTTTCTGCTCACTTTCTTTTTCTCTGAATTGTGCAATGGGCCATTGATAAGAGGCCATGTGGAGACCGTGTTTTCCCCATGGATCATTTGTGTTTCGCAGTATTTTCTTCCATATTTTTCTTAACACCAAGCTTGGTGCGAGGTATATTTTGCGTGCTTCATGCTCTTTTAGTTCTTGTAATTACTGTTTTTGCATGCCAGAAGGGCATGCTATGTGTAAGTGAAGCTTTGGCTTGTTTTCACTGATACCATAGGAGGACAGGAGCAGCTACAAGCAAATTTGAATGCTAATGGTAAGTGCACTGTATTATCTTGTGCCATGCATTACTCACTGTAAGATATAGAAGTACACAAAACCATTGTAGGAATTTTTGCTTGGCAGTAGACAGTTTGTCTTTCAGTTGAATGATTTCCACAAGAGAGGATAATGAATATTCACCAATGCTCTCTGAATGGAACATGATAAATATGCACTGCCCCACCAAAAGCTCTGGATAGGTGAAAGGTTAGCAGACTGTGATGCCTGAGTGTGCAAAGTAACTTGTGTCGGGTTCAGCTGTTGATATGCATTGCAAGAACAAACTGAACTTCCTGATGTGTTTCCCTGCGTAATATTTCTATAATATATGGATTACCTGCAGTAGACAATAGGCACCCACACTGTGTCATGTGCACTGATGACATATGTTCCAGGCAATATCATTCATATCATTCATATCATTCTGCACTTTGTTTTCCTGATTTTTCTTTCTGTACGTTTGTTGTTTTTTATCTTCTTTTTTTTTCTCTTTGCTCTCTTATCATGATAACATTCCAGTGACGGTTTAGAGAATAATGTAAAGTATATCAGTACTACTGTGTAAACTGTATTGTGAATGATGACGGCCAATTTATACTCTGGACTTGGTATGATTTGTTAGTGAATGATTCAGAAAATAGTTTTTCCCACATCTCGCCAAAAGCTTTCTCGCAGTGTCAAACGGTACATGCAGAGAGAAACGAAAATTTTCATGATTTTTTGGAGGTTAAAAGTACAGTGTTGCGTGATGCAGGAATGATGTAAAGCAGGCAGTGAAACACACACATTTTCACACACCCACACCCTGCACACAGGAACACATACAAGTAAAGGTGGTTCACTAATTTTCAAGAGGGGCAGCCGGGGGGGGGGGGGGGGGGGGGGGGAGTGTTCCTTGGGCTGAAGGATTAAGGGCTCTGGACTGTGCTAATAGCCTGCAACGTTCACAACTCATGAGAATGGCCACTCATAGTGAGGAGCGTTTAGCCACAGCCAGCCATGGCTGCAAGCATTCTCTTGTGTTGTGTTGGTCGCTGTAAGCCGTGAAATTCACTGTGGCCGAAATTTTCATGTTAATATGGTCCTGGACCACCATTCGAATGGATCGTCGGCCAGAGATAATAGAATGCCTGGATTTCATGCATCAACTGTGTTCACTCATCACTGTGAATATTGTCAGAAAACCTATGGCCTAGGAACTATAAATTGGGAAAGACAAAAAATGTAGATATATATCCCCTCCCTTCTTTTTTCCTCTTTTCTAACCCTTGACCCTAGCTGTGACTAACATTGTTTTGAAGTTGATGAACTGTAATGGTGTCTTGGGTTTATCATGTAGTTAATCTTAGGGCTGTAGAGTTTGCTAATTACAAACTTAAGTTTAATATTGGATGGGGAAAGGGATTACTTCTATTAAGGGAGTATAACAATGTGGTGAATTAATGATGAGATAATCTGTAGCTTTATGTTTCATGTCAGTATGTGTCAGACTTTACACACATGGATTTTTGTTTGTTTGTTTGTTTGGTTGGTATAACTTTTTTGTCATTGTCAAAATTTATAGAGTTATGAATGTCTATCAGACAGCCTAATATCAAAAAAAAAAATAAAAAATTGATAAGTAAAATATATGCAAGTAGGTATGAGAGTAAAATTTGTGTGATTGTCAGCTCAGAATGGAATTCTATTGGACTGTATGGTGCCAAATGCCTGTGAGTAGATTGCAAATCAACGATCCAAATATTGCTTGCCCTTTTTTTAATTTGCATTGTTCAGCCCAATTCTTCTTAATGATGCCTCAGCAGTGTGTGGCAAAGATATTCTAGTCTGATTCTCCCAAAATGTTTAATTCTGTCGATCTACAATGGAGGAAGGTTTGTCTCTTAATGGTGAGAATTCTTTGAGGAAATCCGTAGCGTTTTCTTCGTGTGCTCCATATTTTTATGACCATGCTATGTTTCTGTGTGTGTTCACGTACACTCTCTCTGCAAATCTATTATGCCACCATATTGCATAGGATGTCAGCGCTACCTTCGAAGGCATGGGTTTTGTGAAGGTTAATGCAAAAAGGACGTGGCTGTAGTTACTCCTTCTCCACCCTTCCCACCCACACCCTACATGACATAGAACTTTATGACGGAGATGGCTCTTGTAGCAAAAATCTAGGTGTACATACATTAAATCTGAAGATATATGAGACTGTATTTTGAGTGTTTGATATAAATTTGTATGTTGAATAGAGATCTATGATTGGATTTAATTGTGATATATGAATCAATTTAACAGCCAAGATGATATTCATGTACTGTGATTCCCACGGTTCTGACCCTTTGCCTTGTAGAGCAATATAATTCCCCATTTGTTCAGTGCATTGCTGACCTGGTATCCAACAGACAGCAGGTTACATTGGAGATGTTGTTACACGTATGTTCCAGAAAGTATCGATTGGTGATTTGTTAGAGGAGAAACAGTTAGACCAATGTTAGTAAATGGTTTGTGCTCTTCACACTTTCAGCCTTGGTCAGTGGACCTAGTCCTGCAAGCGGTCATTTTCATATTTTCTTAGCTTCAAATCCTACCACTGGTTATCTGGCCTACTTAGCATGAGGAGGCAAATGTCAGAAATGGCATTTCTGGAATATGTGAACAATATGTCTGCCATTTTCATTGATGTTAGTGTCATTCAATTATATTAAACCAAAAGTTTTTTTAGGGAAAGTGTTGCTGTTTAAAATTTGGCATCGACGTAGAACATGCTACATTGAGTTTGAAAACTCTAATAGCTCAAATATGTATGGTTGTCACTTGCTCCCTTTTGCCACAGGAGGGCACTGATTTGTGCTGAATGCATTGCACACACTCACATGTTCTGTGTGATCAGCACCCTGTGACAGTGACAGTAATGTATATGTGATAGCAATTGGTAGCATGTGGCCCCTTTCAGACTTAAATTTTCAGCTGTTTCTCCTGTAGCTGGTAATCCATCTCTTATACCTGAGACATGCGTTCCTCTGATACACTTCATGTCCCTTTGTAAATCTCTTTGGTAACAAATAATTCCCTCCTGTCCTTCATTACTTAACCTCATTTTTTCTTTTACTTTTTCATTTTTTTTTTTTTTTGAAAGAGAAAGGCAATTGCATACTCGTGGGCATTGAATCAGTTACTAATACATTTGTTCCTGTCTTGTCATAAATGTGTGATACTCCGTGGATGTATCATGAGCTTACAATATATTGATTTTCTGCTGTTATTTCATCTTCACTTCTGAATGAGTCCACATGGCTTCAGAGCTGAGTTCAAGGGTGCTTGGCAAACTGGTATCGTGTACTGCTGGGATGTATCATTTATCAATTACTCGTTTGCCCTTGTATCGTCTTGGATTTGGGATCTCTTTTGCGATGTTTAAGGTTGTGAATGATGAGGATCTTTCAGACTGTCATCAAAAAATGGACAAAGTCATATTAGTTTTTATGTACATCAAAAGGTGACGAGTGTATGGTGATGTGACATTACTATGTCAATGTAGAAGTTATCCCTTTGTGATAAATAAATGACACATGAAATATATATATATTGTGAACCTCAAAAATGTGTTGTGTGTGTTCTTTCTTTTTCAACTTCACTCCTTTTTTTTTCTTCTTTTTTTTTTCTTTTTTGCAGTGTATGTAAACTGTGGAGCACTAATTCGTTTGCCAACTAAGCCATTAAATCACAAGTTATGAGACCAATTTTGATGGAAGTGGTTACTCAAGGCAAACGAAGTGAGCTGAAATGAAGTTTGTTTAATTACATGTAACGTTGAGCTCCAAGAATCCTTTAGGTTTCTGTTTGTAGTGCTGCCCTCTGTCAAGGTGAAGGTGAAGTTTAAGCTGAAACTTAAGTCTTCAACTTGACAAAGGCCAGCAAATCCAAAGAATATTTCATGTTTTATTTTGGTATATTTTCTTTAACTCTTTCAGTGCTACAAGAGACTTTGGAGAGTATGATGTTTTTTTTTGTTTTTGTGGGTTTTTATTGCTTGCATTTTAGGTGTTTTTTTAGGGGGTTTGTTTGTTTGTTTGTTTGTTTGTTTGTTTGTTTGTTTGTTTGTTTTTTGTACCAGGGTGGTGCACCTCCCTGTTTGTACCAATTGGCACCCAGATTACACAAAGGATTAAACATAGAAACATCTTGTATGTCCTTAGGTAGTACATTATACACGTAATTCTTTTGTAGCGAGCTTTAGATGTGCGACAGGAATGCTATAAGACTATGCTTCCTCCCGGGTTGGACGATGGAAACTTCTTTCTTTTCTTTTCTTCTTTTTTTTATGCCTCCGCCAACGAAGTGGCCGGAGGCATTATGTTTTCGGGTCGTCCGTCCGTCCGTACGTCCGTACGTCCGTCCCGTTTTGTTTTTGTCGATATCTCAAGAACCGTTAGGTGGTTTTGCATCAAACTTGGTATGAGGGTATATCCTGGGGGGATGATACTTTGTTTGGATTTTAGGGTCACGGGGTCAAAGGTCAAAGGTCACAGGTTATTTTGTGAAAAAAAGGTTGAAATTTCATGTTTTCCTCCATATCTCGCAAATGGTTCAAGGTATCTTCATGGAACTTAGTATATATGCATGTACCGATGGGCAGTGATTATCTAGGGAAGTTGGGGGTCATGGATCAAAGGTCAGGGGGTCGAAGGTCAAGGTCAACTCCTCAAAATTTCACTACTTTCCTTATGTTTATGCAATGCCTGAAGGACTTTTTTTTTTACTTGATGTATGCATTTATAACCCAATATATATTCTGTTGGAAGTTTCTTGCCAAAAGGTCAAAGGTCAAAAGGTCAAAGGTCAAGTGAAAGTGCTAAATTGCACTTCTTCCGCCATATCTCAAAAGTAACTCAAGGTATTATCATGAAACTTACATAATGTATTTATGCATGTTCTACCTAACAGTGATTCTCTTTGGGACTGTGAGGTCAAAGGTCAAAGGCCAGGTTTAGATAATACTATTTTACCATTTGATACTGAAATTATACTTTTTCTCAATACCTTGAAAATTACTCAATGCATAAACTTATAAAAGGGTCAAAAGTCAAGTAAAAATCATCATTTCCCCCAAATACCTGCACTCTGACGTTTTAATCATTCATCCAATTGAACCTAGTTCTAGGAAAGTTAACATTCAGCACATTTGTGGCAAACCTGTCATTTTAATATTTTGCCAATTGTGTGAAACTGTCATCACACATTGTCAAGACATTGTACTATAGACCTGTTAGGAGAACCATGCATCATGGCGGAGGCATACACCAGTCGCTGTAGCGACATTTCTAGTTGTTGGTTTGTTTGTTTTTTTGCCTAATTAGCGTCGTCTTAGCATTTGCGTCGCAAGCCTAGAGCTTGCTTATATACAGATATGAGAACGTTGAGGGTGCGTGAGTTCTCTGACAACAGGAGAAACTTGGGGGGGGGGATACAATATATTGTATCTGTGAAAGTCTGAAAAATGTACAACTTATTTTTTTTTCCGCATGTATGTTTTATTTTGACCTACATAATTATATCTATAAATGTGCAACCAGTTTCTGTTGGCTGCTTTGGAAGTGATGGCTTGGTTATAGAATCACTTATATGGAGACAAAAATTAACTCTGACCGCTAGAGCTTGAAGGGCGTGTTCGTGAGCTGTGCCATCTGTCAATGGATATGAAAACGTTCAATAAAAAATATACATGTAGGCTATAGTATGGGAAAATGGCCGGGAATCAAGGAAGAGTGTCGCTGAAGAGAAATATACCGATTGATTATCAATTAAAAAGAATATGGAAAATGCGGGTGAAATTCAAAGTGTATCTAAATGATAATAATGACACTACTCCCACTACTACTATTACTGCTACTACATGCCACTACTACTACAACTATTGTACTACTACTACTACTGCTACTGCTACTACTATTACTACGTGTACTACTATTACTTTTACTATTATTATTGTTATTATTACTATTACTATTACTACGTGTACTACTATTACTTTTACTATTACTATTACTATTACTATTACTACGTATACTACTACTAGTACAATACGACTGCTGCTCCTACTAATTCTGTACTTCTGCTGATTATAATAATTTGTTTACCAAATACGTGAATGAAAATGATGATTGAAAAAAAAAAAAAAAACTTACGGGGGGAAAAAATATATGATTGAGAAATCACCGATTCCACGATTTTTGTACGCTGTAGCGTTTCAGATTGATGAAAACGATTCTTGAACATGCCTTTGTACACATAATCTTTACACACACACACACACACACACACACACACACACACACACACACATACACACATACTAGTACATGTTCGGGTCATTGCTAATGGTATAATATCAAATGTCTTTGATAGGATATCCATACACCTTGTGTGGTCACGTTTAGTGGTCAAAGCATTCTACACGGCAATTATACATCTCGAGAGATTGAAATAGCATTACATATTGTATAATAATGCGTGTGTTTCTGAAATAGGCATAGATAAGTACCGGTATAACAAGACCGCTTTCACCAACGTAATGAAGGACTCGTATATGAAAACGAAAAGGGACACTCCGTGATTAAACTTTTACCGTGCTGTTAAAATTTATTTCATATTACAACATTTTTACCAATCAAAATAAATGATTTTTTTTTTTACAATGATGTATCATCACAATCTAACACAACCTGATAAAAATCTTGAGAGTTGATGTATTATTTATCTACCATCTTAAAAAAAAAATTAAATGAAATAAGGCCACATCACTACTATACTTAGAACCAATTATTCTCCTCTTTCGAGGGAAAACTATATGGTGTAGACTCTAAATATAAATCACCAGTTGATCATTGGCAAAATCCGAAAATGCGAACCAACTGCAAACCGCACGTACAGATAAAAACTTTTACCAATGTATGGCATACCCGCGCCTTTGCGTGAATGTGACTACTGTCTTGTGGCTAAAAACACAAATAGTAAATGATTAAAATGACAGTCATCTAAAAACGACCAGCGTATATTCCATCAAGTAATTTTGATATGCTACTTGACCTAGACTAGTTAACCTCCACCACTCTCGAACCCCTATATGACAACAGACGAGCCCCTCAATAACAGAAGACATTATCGCTTAATTCAAAGAGGAGAATCACAAAGGCGTTTTAACAAAATGTTACAAGAAAGTAGACATTGACAAATGATGATCACTGTAAGCTCACATTACGTCACGGGCAAAAGAAAAAGATCATTCATTGCAAAAGTTTGAGCAATTTGAAGAAACCTCGCATGTTGTTTTGTTATGTTTTCTAATGGAATAGTTGAATTTATTGCATAAGTTTGAGCAATGTGAAGAAACCTCATTCTTGTTGGTTTTGTTATGTTTTCTAATGGGATTTAATTATGGAAAAGGACAGGGAACTTTTTTGAATTAATGTCAACGGCCCACTGTGTACACAGGAGAAAAAAAAAAGATAAACGGCTTTCGGACGGAAGGATAAAAATTAAGATCGTCATTGGGACGGCAGGAACAGTTTTAGGGGATCTTACCTTTGAAAAATGGTACGGTTTGCCTTTCATTCAGTAGATCCGTGAAGGGGCCGAGTAAAAGATGTTTGACATTTTCAGTCAGAATGTTAAAACTCATGAAATGATTCTTTTTCTCAAACGACAAAAGTCTGACACAGTTAAAACTAAAACAATATATGCTTATCACGTTCACTATGATGTCCGGAGCTATCATACTCCACTGTCAAGTGCATGAAGTATAATGAGCGTCAAAATTATCCTTACGTAACAAAGAATGAATACATTTGCTAAAGCTGCCAATCAGATTATAGCTTGTTTTGTTTTGTATTATGTATAAAAAAAAAATGTTGGTGTTTCATTCTATCTCGGGTTTGTTTGTTTTTTCAGTCACTCTTTAAAAGAAAACGGAAGAAACACCTGCTGGAATTAGTGTCATCATTATTTGAGCGTTTTCTTCATCCATATCAACATCACCACGAGGAAGCACAGTGTGCGGGCAAAGTTGTGCACTCTCTGTCTTCTTTTCATGAGCCACTAAAAATGGTAGATATATATGTAGTGCCTTCAATGCTCGCGAACGAGGAACAAGAAGCGGAATGTGTCGGGGTAGGTAGGCCTGCTCTACGCTGCAATTCAAGATCGGCGGTCCTCACAGTTAACAACTTCCTTAATAGTCTTCCGCGTTGTAAATACCCCTTGGATTCCAAAGAATGTCACTTAAAGATATCATTCCGTCAGTCTTGCAACCATCGCGGAGTACAGAAATATCAACACCATCGTAATATTCCACAAAAAGATAAAAATTGCTGTCTAAAAACGAAAACTCATTGATAGGCTCGGGATAGTTTTATGCGATTTACGAATCCGACATTTCAGGGAGAACGCAACTTGCGACAAGACCGCGAGAAGGAGAACAAAAAATAACATAAAATGATGTTTATGTTTGATCAAAAGTTATGATCATCATGGTTCCAAGAGTTATGGTACTCCTTTGATAGCATTTCTTTCGTTTTACTTCTTAAATTTATTTCTTTACGGAGGTAGCCCAATTCGTAAGATATTTCCGAAAGGCTCTCGCATAACACATTCAAAACGTAATAGTATGAGATTTTGACGCATTAGGAGCATCGTTCATCACCATAAAATACTTTAATCAAACATGTACATCACCGTGAGGTATCAAAATTGATATGGATATTGTTTAAGGCAGAGTGGAAGATTCTTTGCAGAGTGAAGGAGGGAATTCCGACATTTTTTTTCTCAAAAGTAATTGCAATATCTAGAAATAGATTGAGCTGCTTTTAGATATATTCCATTCCATATATAGTAGTGCAACCGTCTGGCGGCAGTTCAACTGGAATAGATTCAACATTGAACAACCGATACTTGAGGATAAAACAAACGGGATTGAGGGTGTAAAATTGATGAGATTTGTTTATATCAAATTTTAAGAAAACTACGGTGGCATATAATGTACAAGTCCTTTCATATCAGTGGAAGTATGTTCACTAGATTAGGTGGGAAAAATAAGAACACTTCATACACCTATCTTTCCATGTTTATGTAAATCAATTATTCGCACGCCTGTGATATATCTTTCATGCGAACGTCTTATTTGTCAAAACAAAGCATAGATATACTCTAATCACAGAACAGACAGACAGACAGAATGAGGGGAAGAGATATAGAAAGGAATATAAACTTTATACTAACTTTATTATTTTCTTGCCCATGTGCTAATGTGGCAAAATCTTTCGTTTAAGTCGCAATAATGGAATGTGGAGACATGCAATCATGTCCAACTTGTAGCTTTTGTGCCGCGAATCACAGGGAAACAAGGAAGTCCATATTTGTGTATATAATATGACCTTTGGTTCGCATCACAAGGAATGGAGTTTCATTTGCTTTGCTTCGATTTTGTTTGCTTTTTTATTTAAAAAAGTATGCTTTTTTTCATACTTCGGGTATATTGGAAATTTAGATGTCTTTAAGTTTAATCTTAAGATGCCATCTGTGTCATTTAGGATATTTCTTTTTCTCACTTCTCCGAGTTAATCACAAGTCAGGCGTTGGGGCTTACTTACTTAAGATGTCTCTGTGTAGTAACAAAAGCCATCATGCTATTAATTTTTAACAGTTGTAAAAGCGAATACCTTTCAGATAAAACACACACCCAAAAAAACCCACAAAATACCTATAGACTCAGTGACTTAACATTTCTCCGTGTCTACGATTTCTCCGTGTCTACGGGGAAACACAGTTGAAAGAACATAACAAAAGTCGGTATAAAGTTATCATTATATCTATATACGTGACAATCTCTTTATCTTTAGGTTTTACAGTGGTACTCGTTGATGTCATCGCGTTGAACATACTTCACGATTACATGATATGCCACTAAACTTTTACATTTACAAGGTTTTGAAAAAAAAACCAACAACATCGTGAGAAATCATTCTCAAGGCTTAACAGGCTCTTAACAGTCCCTTGTGAAGTCGTACGCATGCGCAGTTGTAAGGAGGTTGGCACACCATCAAGGCCCGTGTCGTGACTGACATCCTCTTCGAAATCCGCGGGCGATCAAAGTGCGCTTCCTACCAACAGATGCAGGCAACTGTTCTGAGACCTGGGGGTAAAGTTATTGGGCGAGGGAAGAGCGGCTCAGCTGCCTTCAACGATGTCTTGGCGTTTCGCCTGATCTGTGTGAAATAACAAGTGGAAACAAGCAAGATATAGATAATTATGTGAAGCGGTAGCCATGGCAACAACATCATACAACTTTAATAGTCAGTTCGTCTGTCTGTATCTCCCTTCCTCTATCTATCTATCTATCTATCTATATAAGATATATTTATTTATCTATCTATCTATCTATCTATCTATCTATGTATCTATCTATCTATGTATCTATCTATCTATGTATCTATCTATCTATCTATCTATATATCTATCTCTATCAGTTATCTATCTTTTTATCTCAGTCACACACTCTCTCACACTCTCCATCCTTCTTTTGATAAATATTTTTTTCTACATCTTATCTATTCTTCCAGTCAACGTTGCTTAAGTCGACCATGCTTAAACTCGATTTTTTTTTCAAGTCCTCTTCTCTGTTTACAGTATTCTATATTGATTTTAATCCCTCATAAGTTGAATTTTCTCAAAGTTTAAGCTATTTCTGCAGTCCAAACAGATTCGACTTAGGCAAGGTTGACTGGTATGTATGATGATTGTTATGTATACACTGCAAACATTTATTAAGGTATATGATACGACAGTATCAAGTTCAAGTGCGTATCAGTTGTGTAATGTATGTACTTTTGTATGTATGTGTATAGGCACATCTATACATAAGTATTGCTCTCATCTCTCTCTACAGATAAGGAGGATATGTTTGTTAGGAGTATAATGGTCTAACTTAAAGGGACAGTATAGTATTGGTGGAGATGAAAATTGGGCTTTTAACTTTTTGCGAGATACCAAGAAAACACTTATGATAAAGTACAGAGCATACCATTTCAAAAGGAATTCAAAGTTTATTTGATGAAAATCGGGTTTGGAATGACCGAAACATCCAAAAACAAAGTAAAACAAAGCGATCGTAATAAAGTGTGGGTCCCACACTTTATAAGAATCACTCTTTTTTGGATATCTCAGCCATTTTAAAACCAATTTTTATCAAATAAACGTTGAATTCCTCGTAGAATTACATGCTCTTTCATATTTCATAAGAGGTTTCTCATTATCTCACCAAAAAAGTTAGAAACTTGAAATTAGGTCTCAACCAAAACTGTACGATCCCTTTAAGACAGTTTCACTCCGTGGCATGTCTCAATTTTACTCCAGTGCTTGCACAACATGATCATGTCAGCATCTAAGATGATACCAAACAAGACTATCGTGAGGTGACGTAAAATATAGACCAAAATAGAATTATATTCTGTCAATCAATATGCGATGAAATGGGAGACAAAATAGGTACATTAACATCAGCAGGGAGACATATAACTTATAAGCAAAAAGAAACCAAGAAATATACCTTCTGGTTTCGAGAGATAAGGGGATTCTGTATGATTCAGGATTTATGCCCAACACTCGAAGATTGAAGATCTTCATCATTAGGCCTAACAGGGGTGTAGTTAATGAAAACCTGCACGTTCTGTAGGGACAATGTACATGCGCATTTCGAAATTTCGTATAAGGAATCTATAGGTTAATCACATGGATGTACATGAATAGGTCCTCTTGATTTTACATCCAACTGGGCTCAGTGCTATGGAAGAAATACAGCCAGCTATTTTTTCACGCAATGCTCAACATGGTGACCATCTCCATTTTCCATGCGTTTAAGCCTATCGATGTTCAAATTCTTTGAATATGCAAGCATAAATCAAGTTTTTTTCATATAATTTTGCTCTTTCACTTTTCATTCTGTTTTTTTTTTTTCTGCTGATTTTTTTATCTTATGTCAGTGAAATAAATGTCGTGATATTTATCAGGCAATAAATGTGTGAGAAATGCAGAAAAAAAAAGTCCTTCCTTCGATAAGAGAGCAAACCATTCCAAAGTAAAACTCTTGCAATGACATTATGATGGGTTGGTGTTTTGTTACTGTTTTCTGTTCTTTCTTTTTTTTTTTTTTTGAAGCATCGTTGTCAACTCCTGTCCAATAAATGTCCTGCGGACAAGTCTCTGACACAGCCCTGTCCTCGTGGTTACCATGAGTAAACGGAAACAATGGACAGCATCATCCGAATCTAAAATTTGAAGGTTACTTTTTAATTTGATTAAAGAAGAAATCCAAGACTACATTGAGTCATGCTCAAATGAAAGACAAAATATGAAAAGCTGAAATATACTTTTACTTTTGCAAATGTGTTACGGGAATTATCGTTAATCGTTTTGTCTAGTAGACACCCCCCCCCCCCTATTTTCCTATTTTGCGAGACGGTGGTGGGAGGTGGGGATTCATGTTTTGAACATTCCTAAGTGAGATAATGAGAAACCTCTTATGAAATATGAAAGAGCATGTAATTTTAAGAAGGATTTAACATTTATTTGATGAAAATCGGCTGAGATATCCAAAAAAGTGATAATAATAAAAGGCGACAAGCCACGCCTTTTATTAGGATCTCTTTGTTTCACCTTGTTTTTGGACATCTCACTCATTTCAAAACCGATTTTCATCAAATAAACTTTTGATACCCCTTAGAATTGCATGCTCTTTGACATCTCATAGAGCGGTTTCTGAATATCTTGCAAAATGTTAAAAGCTAAATCCTCACCTCGACCAGAACTGTAGGGCCTACACACCCTTTAACCTCAAGCGAGATTGTATTTTCTTTCAGGCACAGTCTAAATAGGATTTACCAACACAAACAAAACAGAAGATAATCTTGGTAACTGATAAGTACACATCTGCTATTAAAACAGTAACAACCCTGAACAACACATCAAAACCAAATGTAATGATGAAAACACTATGGGTCTTATTGTCTGTATCGGGCCTCTATTGTAGCTTACCTGCTGCTTCCTCATAGAAGTGTACAGGGCATGCTCTTCTTGTCCTTATACGGGTTGGTTTGTCCCGGAGCCAGTTGTTTGGTGAGGAGATAGTCGCCTTCTCCTTTCTGTTCACAATACGCCTGTAAGCTGCAATCGGTTAGAAACACAAATAAAGGGATATCTTGTTATTTTATCAATCAGAACGAGCATCAGTGAAAATACTTGTCATAAACTATGCTTCCGTGTAAAAACAAATGAGTGTAAAGGAAAGCTTAAAGGCATGACGAGAAGGCGACTCACTGAAACTCGGCTGGATGCGCATTGCTTAATTATTGCAAGACGACTTCTGAAAAGTCGCTTTAGAGCGCCAAGATTTCAAACCCGAAGACGTCTGCTCAGAGCGATTAATGTCATGTTTATAGGACAACATGGACAATAAGGAGCCAACAAAGCAATTACTTGTCGAAACTCTCCTCGGCACCTCGCTCAGGACAAGAATGTGACTTGTTGAAACTTGGCAAGGTTTATAGATCGAGAAGAAGAGAGAGCGGCTCGGTGTTCAAGCCACACTAAGTTATATAGGCGCCTTGTCTACTATGACGGGAAGGTCAGAATAAGATGTCTTCGTTTGGAAAGTAGTTGTTTGAGACTATTCTAAGGAGTCTTGCCTCTTAAATATAAGCAAGAATCATCAGTAAGAAGCCGTGTAACCTTCTTTTACCAAGGTGTCCAGGCGAGTTGTTGAGAACTCATTTTCTCTTCCTAAAATGGCTCTAAGTGAGGCGAGTTATTGAAACAATCGACTTTTACCGCAAGTTTTAAGCACAATCGACTTTTGCCGCAATGACGCACGTTTTAAGTTTCCAAAACCCGTCCCAATCCCTTGAATAAGTCCCTATATTGTTGCTCGTTGCATGTTTCAGGCTTTTCAAAAACACAGCACTGCAAATTCATTTGTCCTCCAAAAAGCAACTTCCCAACGTGTCATTTCTAATGGCATGCTGTATCATCAAACTCCAAGGTTTCAAACCTTTCTCACCCTTCCCAACGTTATAGAAATGCACTTACGTTTGTGGGGAATATACACACAAACAAGTGTGTTTTTTGCTACAGTGAATAATATGGTCTAATTACAAGCCGCCTCAAACACTTTTAAGCCAGTACTTCCCAGCATAGCTCGTATAATGAGCTGAATCCCTGCTACGGATGCTGCTTCGCCGCATTCTTTCATCGCGCGGCGTCAGCGAACACTTAGTCCGCTTCAGTCTCCCAGCGTTTTTTCTCTCATAAAGTTTGGGTTCACATTGTAAAATGCTTTCACAGAAAGCTGTCTTTCCCAGACTGGAAAAGGGAAATATTACATTACCTTAATACTGACGGAGCAAACCCAAAACGGACTTCGATTAGCGTTTATCAACATTTAGTCATTGGATTCATCACACAAAACGTAATCATGAAAACTAATGATACAACACGTAAAGAGAACCAATACAACTTGATAAATTTAGATACCTGGACCCTGTTGCATAAAGAACCTGAGAAAAAAAAAAAAAAAAAAACTCTGGTTGAGGCTTTATGCAACAGGGCCATGATGTGTGGAATAGGTTTACAATAAGGTGACACAAAACATGCGAAGCACATTTAATTTTTTAAGTTCCGAATGTTCTCTCCGGAAAAGCCAAAATGAAGCAGTCACGTGTGAATGGAAATTGACACTCATGTCATGTAGCTAAATGTTTCTTTTTCTTTTTACATCAGTGTTTCTGAAATTACTGTAGAAATGGTCAGCAGTTGAGTATAACAATGAGTCAAAGTTGGAGAAAACCGAACTATGTTTTACAACGTTACTTACTGTATAAGACATGCAATTTCCTTTTGATTTCATTTTATTCTTAAACCAAAATTGTATGTAAACTGCGTCATCTACAGGAATCGAATTGAAGGTTGCGGATTTGTGGTAGAAATGTCACTTTTGGGAGGATCTTGTCGACCCATATTACAATATACCCAATGTAGATCACACAGCCTAGAAAACGGAACTGTACACTGTACTGTATGTTCAATGTTAATTACATTTATATTTTACGAAATCAAGTCATATTTAGTCACATGTTAACACGTTCTCAAAAAAAAAAATGGTTGGGGGAATCTGCAAATCAAATAAACTGACATGTCAGCGCCTCACTATAGTCACCTTATCAATAATGCACACGGATTATGATAATTTCCATAGCCTTTTCAAAAATAAAAATGCAATTTACATGCAATTTCTGCCATTATTCTCATGTGAGAATGACAAGGCGACGGTGACTCTATTTTATTTCATTTTATTTTGTCTTACTTATTCACTTAAGCGTATCCCCCCCCTATATTTCTCCTACTCCATAATCATGGAGAAAATACAACACAAGAGTTCTTTTTATTTCAAATGAAATGGTGGGGAAGAGGTGAAACTATGATATGTCAAAGTCCAGAATTTTGTGATTTCCTTTGAGATTTTGTTGGATCATTATACACTGTTCTGAATATACGATTTTACTTTATAGATATCCGTTAACTTGACCTTGGTGTGAAGTTTAACTCTTTGGTTAAACTCAAGTACTTTTGGTATAACTATGACCGAGTAATATAGCTTCAACAACTAATTAACATAATCTCCCCTGAGAAAATTGATGATTCCACTAAAATGTGTTAGATTTTAATCTTATATAGCGATATCGCATTTGGGGGAAAGTGTATTCCGTAGAAGAGTTTAGCAATCTGACCAGTTCCAAGTCGATCTGTTGAAGAAATTTTGTTAGTATACCTAATTATGAAATGTTTTGACACTTCCTGTCGGACCTGAAGTCAAACTAAACTCAATGTTAACTATTTCCCGAGTAGTTCATTCTATGATCTACAAATATGTATTACATTCTTTACAGTACACTGACATAGAAATTTTGATGATGATAATGATGATGGTGAATAATGATTTTGATATCACTACATGTTTTATGGGATGTCGTTTCATAGCTTCAATACACTTAGCACAGCATAATATTATATACACTGTACAGGGTCCTACATGACTGTATGAAAACGAGTCTGCAATAGGTCTATACGGGAGTAGATGTTGCAGAAGGCCCTGTGATGTGTGCGACAAATGCCATTGTGGACCCCTGAAGGGCACTTCTATAGTGTTCGCCTCAATGGTAAAACGCTGGTGGCCACCATTCAGCATGGCGACCTTTATACTATGCATTATTGTCAACTGAAAAGGTGTAGCATTCCGTAAATTCCTGTATCATGTGCAGGTGAAACGAATTGTGTCAATGTGTGGATCTTTTATCACTGATCAGCGAATATTTTAGTCCCATTAACTGCACTGCATGATTATATACTGTACCGAAATACAATGTATATACATAATAACTATTTATCATGTAATATATATTTTACGTATAAATCTAAAGATTCACGTTCTAAATGTCTGCCAGTATATCATGCGCTTACAGCAGAATACCACAGATTTGTTCTCGTCTTCTGTCGCATACTGTCAATCGGCTAAACGGAAAATACATAATACAAACGAGTGACAAGCAAAATAATTAAGGATATGCAACCACCTCTTTATATATTTTTCTTCTAGTCTGACTTCTACACTGTACGTACTACGTAGGTCTTGCATGCAATCCTAGAATATAAACTGCTTCATATACCATGGATCCTTTCAGTGAGAAAATGACACGACATACCAAGGAATACACACATACACACACACACACACACACACACACATACACACACAATATATGTATGTATGTATATATATATATATATATATATATATATATATATATATATGTATATATATATTACCCACACCAATGAGTTAATATTCGCAGATAAAACATATAACAGAGAAGATTGACTTTAATGTAAATGATATTAAGATCAGAGAAAGAGGTGTTTTGTATGGCGTTGGGGTGTCAGTTTGATGTATAAACCTGTACCTCATGGTTACTGCAGTGAAGTGAAGTGAATAATAGCCTCGTGGTCTTCCGAAGACGGGCGCTTTGTATTAACGACAGAGATCCCGTTTCTTTTAAAATACTTACTCTGCACAAGCTTGAGAGACCTTAATCCTGTCAATCTTGAGTTCCCGCTTCAGCTGCTCGACGTTCTTTTGAAGAGCGATGTGTGTCGTGGTCGTGGCCATGTCGACTGGATGTATCGTCTGCAAACTTCGATGTTAAGTCAATATCCTGCCAATCAGGAGCCTCGCCTCGCGAAAAAACCGCGGCACGCTTACACGAGAAATCCGCGATACTCAAAAACCAGCAAAACCACAGGAGGAGCTTGAACGGCTGATTTCTGCAGAGACTGATCCTTATATCCCGCGAAGCGTTCTAAGTGAATATTCCTAGGTGCGGCAGTTCGCAGCAGTTGTTTATCATAAGACGATGTCTGTCGCCAATAATGTGGTTAATTATCTGTAACGGTACGTCATGCAAGACTGATGTCTAGCATTTTCATTTCACTCCAGTTGTGGGGCATAAAATTGAAAGGAAAATATTCCAAGTATTATCCTATGTATTGAGGCTTTCACACTCATAGGCCTTCCGGATCCTCTGGGCGAAGCGACAGACCAACCGCAGATCAACAGCAAAGCGCGAAGTGGTGATTGTCAAAAAGAAAGCTCTGCTTATGAACAAGTCCGGTCGGCTTTGTGAGACGAAGCTAAACTACAATTTCTTCGACATCTAGAATATAGTTTGGAGTTGTTGCCAGTGGTTTATGTCTCCAGAACTCGTTGATGGCCCTACGAAGTCTTCTCTGGTGAGAACCAGGCGATTCTGTCTTAAAAGAGTGCCCCTTCTTGACCCAACCCAAAGCAACAGATCAGGCGTACCAGCGCTTCTGCGACGGGCGTCTCCGGCAGAATGACACACACGGAAAAAAGAACTTGCTAGCGATTAAGGTGTCGGCTGCGCATGGCGAAAAGCGGGTACAGGCACTTCGTCCTGAACAACAACAAGAAGCGTCCCTTATCTCTCTCTCTCTCTCTCCCCTCTGAAGCTGGGTTATCTCCCCTTATCTTCCCAGTTGAACGATTATCGGCTCAAAGAGCACGGACGATGACAAATAGAAAAAACACACAGCTCTCTGATGCGTGTCTTGTCTGTGCGATGTGTGGGTGGATGTGCGCTAAGTGCGCTCAGGTGTACAAAGGCTTCAGTTATTTACAAGCACCTCGGAGCGTTCAATTCACTAGCAGCGGCCCGCATTCTTTTCGTGTTATGTGTGTTGTCCTGTCTGTAAACGTGATGGTACAATAATAGTGTGCCGAGTAAATTTGTTCTCGTGAGTTGGACAAGCACTGCTTGCTCTTGAGTTGCATCGTAACCTTCTGATGTTGAGTCTAAAACGAGGTTTATCATTCTATATTGCTGGACCACCAAGGACAAGTTTCCTTTGAGAGAGAATAGAAAGGCTAGTTCATTAACCATGTAACTTTCCAGATAATTACCTTTTTTATTTATCATGATTTTTAACGAGATTTTTTCTGGATCTCCTAATGACAAGAAAACTATAGATCGAATTCTCGAAATGACTTTTTGACACTATTGAAGTCTGAAGCACCTCACTCAACTGATACGTATCTCTCGAATATAGTTCACACATAGTTATTATCATGGATACATACTGCGACTTTTTTGATCACCTATTGATTTAGCTCAGTTGCATGTGTTTTCAGTGCTAATTTCATGATTGATGCTCAAAGTTACTTTACATTAATAGCATTCCTATTAACGTTATTACTCTGTTGGTATTTTTTATTTTTTTGATGTGTGTGTTTGTATGTGCGTGTTTTGTTTTTGTGACCGACATAGATTTTAGGCAGCTTTTCTATTCTATATCAAGGTGACATTGTCCACATTTTTAGAAGAAAAAAAAATCAAAAGAAAGCGATAGTTGTAAGCCTGTGTTCCCGAACAACAACAACAACAACAACAACAACAACAACAACAACAAAGACAACACAACAAGAGATTTATAATGCACTAACATGCACGTGTTTTAGGGTTTCTAAAAGTAATTGATGGAAAGTTACTTTTTGTAACATCTAAAGAGATGGACTTTTCAATCACTTTGTATAAATGTCTCTGTTTTGGTTTGTTATTATCATTTTGGTAAAGTTTCCTAGCAAGGTAGTATCTAGAACTAACTAATCTCTTCAAGCATGGGATGGATAATGGATGTCGCTAAAGGGGAAACTGGGAACCCAAATATTAATGTGGATTATTTATTGAATGTAGAAAGATTAGTGACACTCGCGGTGAAATTCTGAAGAACGTCGTACCATCCGTTTGTATCACTGTCACCAAGTCTGTTGTATTATGAGTACCGCACTGACGTCGGGACATTACCTCTCCATTAGAAAGAATTTGGCATCATTTCTATGCTTTGTTATCGACGCAAATAAGTCAAAACCATCAGAGCAGTCGTGCTGTGCAATATTTCTGACAGTTTCTTTCTTGTTTTGTTTTGTTTTTTCATCCTGAACGCACACTGTGATGGCTCCCTTCAAGCAAAGCCTTTTTCGTGCTGCCAACGTCCAGAGGGGGCGCTATACAAGTTTGACTTGTATACAGGATGGTTGAACACGCCTTGGAAAGAGTCACAATCCTGGGGACCGTTTCATGAAAATTGTAAGCCCTGACAAGTTGTCAGTCACTGACAATTACCATGGTAACAGTCAGTGACAAGAGCTTCTCAGCCAATCAAAAACCAGTGATTTTGCTGAAATTGTCAGCGCTGACTAAATTGATGAAACACCGCCCCCCCCCCCCCCCCCCCCGGACTTCAATGCAAAACTTGGTCTTTCCTTGAATTGTTGATAACTTAAGCGGGACGAGAATAGAGGTGAAATGTATAGTATGTGAGTATGGTCAGTATCCAATTAAATTTGTAATCGTTGCTATGGTAACTATGTATTAGTTAACCTTCTGCTACATTATAATTACGTACTTGCCTATAAGTTTGTGTGATCTGTGGGCATTTGGCTTATTTGCGCGGAGGAGAATGAAACGCAAATTTAACTGTGTGAATTGAGAGAATGCAGCAATATCACTAAAACACATCATTAAAAAGTTTGAGTAAAATCGGACAATCCGTTCAAACGCCCAGTTCGAAAGTCATGCAGACTGTTAAAGTTCGTGTTCAGCCACTACTGGATGAGAAGACTTTGTGACGTCACATATGTACAATGATCTAAAGAAAATAATTATATGAAGAGAATTCCCTACACTTTCATTTATCAAAAAATACAAATTCCCGTGATTGTTACTGCCGTACATCAATTTAGAATAATATATTCCCCCGCTTTCTGAAAGAGGTAAGTCGAAGCGGTCTTCAATTTGCCAAGATATCTATAGTGAAAATAATGATGTTGATTTTTTTACACTGTTTTTATATTGTTGTAAATTACGTCATTGTATGTGAGTTCAAATGGTGTTGTAATCTTCTCATCCAGTGACACCTATACACCAAAAATTTAAAAGTTCATATCTTTTGAACAGATTGTCCAATTTTATCAAGCTTTGCTGATGCGCTCAGTCACTAAACCATTGACGTATCTATTGGTGTTTCATTTGAATCACTATGAGGACAATCCTTGACACTACTGACTTAAAAATTTTGCTCAGAGCTGCTCTCTTACTACATCTGAGGAAATAAAAGATGAAACTCAAATATTTGTGTGGACTGAAAGAATGCAGTAATGTTATAATAGAACACATCAATAAAGTTTGAGGAAGAAAATCGGACAGTTCATTCTACAGTGTTTTTTTTTTTTTTTTTTTTTTTTTTTTTTTTTTTAAGTTTCGGTGATGCCGCTGCTGGATGAGAAGACTACAAATCGTACATGCACAAGGATGGAAACAAAAGATAAAGAGGATTTAACATAATTTAATAATCACGCTACTTTTCCGTCGCCCGATTTCCACTTCCATTCAAACGCATTCACTCATAAACATGCAGCGAATCACTATGATGGATTTGGATTGATGAGCTTTCATTTGATTCCAACATTGCAAAGATTGTAACACTTCCTCAACTATCTAATCATTTCCATCACCTGGGATGACAATGTGTGAGATTTTCACCAAATCGAAGAAGTTACATTCCACATAGCTGTAGTTTTTAGCAGTACAAAAAGGTAGGCACGTAGGACAAGAAGGAGAAGTAGATGCAGAGATAGAAGTAGGTTGAAAATGTATGCCTCCACCGGGGTTAACAAACATCCTTCTTTCTTTTCAGCAGCTCTCTCTGTTGTGTCTGCCTTCGAAATTCTGAACTATACACGCGTATGACAGTGTTTCTAAATCAGACCAAAAGATGGCGCTACACATGATAGGCAACAGGCAGCGATGACGAATCGGTACTCGAATATTTTACGGCACCCAAAAGTTTTTATCTCAGTGTCACACCAATTCTTATTTGTGCTTTACTAAACATTGCCTTAGACTTAACGCATTATGCCTATATTGCATCTTGCATTTTCATCATGGAATATGTCATTTATTAAGGATATATATTTAATAAATTCAATGCATTGTCTGCTATTGAATGAATTAAAATGTAAATCAGTATACAGCCATTGTCTTTCATTATAGTGCTGTTGAAAACAAATTTGTTTCATTTTTTTAATTTATTGTACCAGATGCCTACTATCTGGTTTCATTCTATATGTTTCGATAAAAGTAAAACTCATAATGTAAATATTTGTAGTTTGTACAACTTATAAGAAAAGGATTTGTTCTTGATTTTTTTTTTTTACAAATGCATTAAAGGGATGGTACAGTATTGGTGGAGATGAGAATTGGGCTTTTAACTTTTTGCGAAATACCAAGAAAACACTTATGATGTAGTACAGAGCATACCATTTTAAGAGGAATTCAAAGTTTATTTGATGAAAATCGGGTTTGGAATGACTGAAACATCCAAAAACAAAGTAAAACAAAGCAATTGTAATAAAGTGTGGGTCCCACACTTACTAGAATCGCTCTTTTTTGGATATCTCAGCCAGTTCAAAACCAATTTTCATCAAATAAACGTTGAATTCCTCTTAGAATTACATACTCTTTCATATTTCATAAGAGGTTTCTCATTATCTCACCAAAAAATTTTAGAAACCTGAAATTAGGTTTCAACCAAAACTGTACGATCCCTTTAATCATTCAATCTTATTCTATTACATAATTCAATTCAATTTTAGACCCAAATCAAATTTCAGTCCCAATATTAAACTTTTCCTGATACACAATTGCAAAAATCATAGAATTAAACAAAAATACATAGACATACACATAATGATGTGAATGTTTGCTCAAAATCATTACGTTTATTAGGAAAGAGAGGCCCCGGTCAAAGGCAAGCCTGTAGAGATATGGGCCACTCAAATGTAACTTACAAAAGAAACAAAAGGAAAGTAAAGGAATGACACGCACACACAGTCACAGACGCTCGGGGAAACTGAAAAAAAAAGAAGGGAAAAGACATTTGGAAGGGCAGGGCAACTGGAGATAGAGAGAGAGAGAAGGAAAGAAGGAAAGAAAGAAAGAAAGAAAGAAAGAAAGAACTACGGAGAGGAAGCAAGGATCAGCAGCAGCACACGACGAGATTGTCAGACCGTACAAACCACTGGTTTGGGCACAATAATTGACATCTGATAACTATAATTCAAATAAGCTGATAACACAAACAAACAGACAAACAAACAAAAAAAAAATGTTTTGATTGATATTTTTTATACAATCCGAATAAAATTGTCTTTATTTTTTTGTTTGAATAAAACATGACCTGGTATGCATTTTAAATGGACTGTACAGTATACTGGCTGAGGCGAGGATTCAGCTTGTAACGTTTTGCGAGATACTTAGAAACCACTCTTATATGAAATGTGAAAGAGCATACAATTCAAGGGGTATCAAAAGTTTATTTGATGAAATTAATTGATGAATTTGATGACTGAGATTGTGGCGGTTTGACGGACTTGAACACTCAATAAACTAGACTGGAGACGGTGGATATAGATTGCAGAATTTCACTTATACTCTCCGGTAGTACGATCTCAATATTCATGATCGATTCACAGATCGATTAACATTATACCACATCCCACTTTCTGAGTTCCATTATTAACATTTTAAAAATTAATGTCCAGTTCAAAATAATGTCCACAATCGAATGTCCAAAAACATTTCCAAAACAATTACTGTCCAAACGTGCGTAATTCTTTGAATGATATTTAAAGTCCATTCAAAGTCCACATATTTCTTAATCTCACATCGAGGTTCTCCACATATTTCTGAGTCCGGCATCAGAAGTTCAGCTTTAGAGTCACAGTCCAAATAAGCAATATAATAAAAGGCAACGAAACTTCTCAAAACTCATAACTGTGTTATTTGTGTGTTTAGATAAAAGCTTACCAAAACTTGAGTTTACTTCAAACCCGTTTCTTTTATTTCAAAGTCCAATTTTTTTTTCGTGTAAGCTATGTCCAAAATAATCCCAATTTAGTTCTTCTTTGTTCTTCTTTGGTTTACTGTTTTATTTAATTGAAAGATTTAATCTATCGGGTGGCTTTGAGATTCTCCCACGGGCTGTCCTGTAGAACTGTCTCGGAGCGGCACGTGGTGCGGATCTCTCTGGCTCAGGTGGTTGCTTGACTTCCTGCTCTCGGGCTGGAAACTCTGGCGGCTCGTTGTTCGGGTGCTCCCACGCTCGATGTCGAGGAACAAGCGCATGCCGGTTTCGTCTTAGCGTACCACGAGATGTTTTTGTTTTAAAGAATATTTTATTCTTCATCAATGGGAAACATAATATACAAACAGATTTATACAAAATTCTCTGGACCAATTTCATAATCCTTTACATCAATGAATACAAAATTTATACCAAAACTTTACATCAGATTAATATGTTTTGATACACTCTGATACATTTTTTTTTTCACAATCCATATACACAAACCATATATAAATGTTTTCTAGTTTTACACTACTAATCCCTCATTCTCTTAGCAATTCTATTCTTTCATTACATTATAAATTCTATTAACTAAATCACTTACCCCCCCCCCCCCAAAAAAAAAAAAAAATAAATAAATAAATGAATAAATAATTAAAATAATTTCTTTTCAGCTTTCATTCAATCCAACCTAAAATATCAATATCCATTGATTGAAGTTTATTGTTACAAAAACAAAACAACCCCCCACCACTCTATACCCCCGTCCATTCTCCCTCTTACTACCCCACCCCCATCTCCCTCCCCCTTCCAAAACCCCCGTCACAACAAAACCTCAAAGGCAACTGAAACCTGTGCGTCCTAACTTACATTATAACACATATTACAATACGAGTGCGCGGAAAAGGCATTTCCTGTTGGATGCGCAGCAGACCCTAATCTATTAAATAAACGCAAAACAAATTCTCAATTCTTTTTCCAGTGTTCCCACTTTTGTAAATGTATTGACAACGTATTACGTATAACTGCTAATTTTTCTTCTTCTAACATATCCTGCTCTATAGACCTTTAAATATTTAATGAATTATTCCGTTGGGGGTATCTTATTTTTCCTTCCTAAAAAAAGCAGTTTCTTCACCAAAATTATAACATGGTTAACTAACTGAGCTTTTCCTTATCTGGTAGCTCTATACCAAAAAAAGATCTCTTCCCAACTCAACTGTTGCAAATCAACATATTCAAAAAAGTACTACATTTTCCCCAAACTTTCCTAGCAAATTCACATGTATAAAATATATGTTTATACTTCTCTTCCTTCTTATGACAAAAAGAACATAAATTATCATTTACGAACTTAAACTGAAATAAATGATGATTTGTGTACACTATTCCATGCAATAATCTATATTGAAAATCCCTCAAAACAGAACTCAAAGTGCTACTTCTTATCCTACTAAAAATACATTTTATATCTTTATGAAATGTTGTTTTTATAAAATAAAATGTATCTTTATAAAATCTTTATAAAATGTTTATATCTTTATAAAATGTTGAGACGATGTACGATCGAGGCGTTCCTGCTTCCCCGATGACGGTTGCAGGCTGGTTGAGCTCTCTATGCCATACTCTCTCCCCTGGTTTGAGCTCAGGAAGAGGTGCGACCCTATGGCGTTTTGTTGTAGTTCTCGCTCTGTTGTGCTCTGTATCATTTGTCCTGAGCACGACTCTGTTCTATGTCTGGCCATTTGGGGTCAAGTTGTGATGGGTGCGAAGGCAAAGTTGTTCGCAGTTGTCGTCCCATCAGTAGCTGTGCAAAGCAAAGCAAGGTATGGGTCTTTGGCTAGGCTTTGCGAAGCAATCCTTTGATTGTTTGTACGGCTCTTTCTGCTTCCCCATTACTTTGTGGAAAGCGAGGGCTGTTTGTCATGTGTTCAAATCCGTACTTTTCCGAAAGTACGATCTCAATATTATACCTACACTTTCCGGTAGTACGATCTCAATATTCATGATCGATTCACAGATCGATTAACATTATACCACAGAGATAATCTAAAAACAAAAACAACGAAAAACAAAGATATCCTAGTGAAAGTCGTGGCCTGTTAATTTTATTAGGATCGTTTGTTTGTGTGTTTGTTTGTCTGTTTGTCTCAACCATTTAAAGGTCATTTTTCATTGAATACACGTTGAATGCTTTCATATTCTACAATATGTTCATATACAGTTCATACACCCTCTGTCATCATCGCAGGCACTGTACAACAGCCAAAGGAGAGCTGCAGAAATCTTGGTGTCATCTTGGATTGCAACATGACTCTTAATAGTCAGGTATCATGTGTCACTAAGTCAGTAAGATATCAACTGCGAAACCTTTCACAAATCCGTAAGCTTTTCTTTCCAAAAAAAGCAACGGAAATGGTTGTGCACTCTCTCATATCGTCAAGACTAGTCTTTTGTAATTCAATATTCGCCAACCTCCCTGATTATCAAATCAACCGACTTCAACGCCTTCCAAACTCCGCTGCCAGACTGGTCACGGTAAGCAAGTCATCATCCCACATCTCACCCATCCTCAAGAAGCTCCACTGGCTTCCGGTCAACGCCCGCATCCAATTCAAGATTCTCCTTCTTGTATACCAAGCACTACATGGCACAGCTCCACAATGCATCCAGGACTTAAAGGGGCATTCCGGACGATTTTCATAATTTCACATCATGTAGTACATAAATCAACAGCTTCATGTATAGATTTGTAGAATTTATTGTGGTTCTTGAGCAGAGAAACAGTACTTTCAAAAACCTTAAACAAATTACACTGAACAAAGATGATGACATAGGAGCCTCACATATCTCAGAAATGTAGCAGTGTCATTCCATTACAATACCGCATGCTTGCAAGCTCACCTGTGTGTAATCTATGCATGCCTTCTTCTTTTGTGCTGCTTCCTTGAGCCACATCTCATGCATTCTTATGGTGAGGCTGCCATGTCATCATCCTTGTTCAATGCAATTTGTTATAAACTTCGAAAACATTCTTATTTTTCATCCCAATCATGATAAATCCTGAAACTCTGTACCCAGTATAACTAATTTATATATGTTCAAATGTAAAAATTTGAAATCATCCGGAGGTCTCCTTTAATACAACTCTACACTCCACCAAGGCAACTACGCTCCTCAACCTCTAGTCTGCTTCACATTCCACTCCTATATCACAGTTGGGGGGCATGGTCTTTCTCATACATTGGACCTCATCTATGGAACAGTCTCCCACTCAACATCCGTCAGGAAACTTCGTACTCTCATTTCAAGACTCTAGTTAAATCATATTTGTTTAATTGTAGTTTTTGTTAATGTTAATGTACTATTATGTGGACTGGGTTTGGAGGGTTGTACACAGTATGTGTTGAAGTACGCAGGCTCTCATGCGCCGAGAGTATCATTAATGATAGATACGGCGCATTATAAATGTACTCTATTATTATTATTGTTATTATTATAAGAGGTTTCTTTATCTCACCAAAAATGTAATAAACCTGAATCCTTTCCTCAACCAGTACTGCGCAGTCCCTTTAAGATCACCACTTAATTCGTTTCAAAAACTTGGTCCCGGCAAATTCATTCTGTGCAAGGATATAGTGCGGAGTAATTATGTACAGCATAGTAAGTGAAATACGCTTGATCGTCTTGTATAGTGTACACTATCTATGAACACTAATACACGTTGTACTTCTACAAAATATACATCATCAAAAAATAGGTCCATATTATTTCTATATCATATGATTATTCCTCTTCCAGCATTGGCCATTTTGTAATCATGACTTTTGCTACACAGCATGCTTGATTTCCCTGAAGTCATAGGCCTAGATACATTAGTAATCCAAACAAAACTGAATAACATCCACAAGTTAGTACATTAGGAGATGGATTTCTGCAAACTAGTCTTCAGCATAATTATGTATTCACACATTTACGGTGCATGGAGTTTAATTTACACGAAAATCCATTACTATAATAGTCATTGATGGCTGTAAGTTTTGTGTAGGCCTACTCATCAATTCATGCTTTTGATATTCATGAAATCTACAAGATTTGTTTTGTATAAATCAACACGCTGGAGGAAGCACCATTTCATTAAATTTCTGCGTAACCTTTGTCGCATATTGTTACTCATATAGCTGGGCACCACTGTTTATTTTCTCATTAAAAACCTTCGCATTTGACATTGCTGTGGTGGCCCGAAATGAAAAGTAATGAATGTTAATATCTATTTTTGATTTCTGCTGCTAAATCGGGCCCCCGAAATATAGCCTTGGAAATTTGCTGGCCTGACATAAATTTCTAGTGGCCCCGGGCGTCGAGCCCTGGATATGGTGATACTTTTTTTCGCTATCTATTGGTTGTAACCGAATTCTCTCAGTTTGATTAGTACATGATCACATGTAGAACTATAGATCACACGCTGATGTCTTGTTTAAAGAAAACCGTATTCTTAAGGCTACCAATTTATATCGTCTTCAGCTGGGTTGTTTTATGTACAATGTAGAAATTAACGTCACCCCTGCTGTATTTAAGGAAATGTTTCGAAAAATAATGTTATACATAATTACTCAACAAGGTGTGCGAATGATTATCATCTTCCTAAAAATAGAACTAGCTTTGGTAACAGAAATTTCATGTTTACTGGTCCTAAGCTTTGGAATTCCTTTGATCGTTCACTAAAACAAGCTCAGAGCTTGAATAGCTTTACTAAGTATAAGCTCAAAAATTTGTTTCTTGATAAGTATTAATAAACAGTTTTATGGTAATGAAACGTATGTATATTTCAACCAATGTTTTCTAGAAGTACTTTCATTAAGTATACTCGGAAGGTTATCTTCTATTTCATTCTAGTTTTGATATAATGTCCACTATGTGTTATACCCTGTATATTTTATCATATAATGTCCACTATGTGGAATATGAATAAATTTCATTTCATTTCATTTCATTTCATTTCACATGCAGGGAGAACGTTCGTCGCGTGAACATTGTACAGCTGCGTCGTTTTTACCCATTGGGCATTTTGATTGCGGGAACTCCCTCCGATGACACACGGATCGGCAGCTTATCTGATTGGCTACAGATGATGTCATTACATAGACTGACGACCTCGGCCCTCGCTGGGTTAACCGCTTTGCGCAGCATCGTTTCGTCCAAGGGGTGCGTTTATCAACTCTTTTTCTCGGCAGAAACAGGTTTTCCAATCGGCCGTCAACGACAATGTACGTTGCATCCAGGAAGGAGCTGGTGAGCACAAGTACACTGAATGTAGGCCTACTTCCCTGGTTGCAATTGCATTACATCAGACTAGTGTTTGTGCGTCTAGAGCTAAGCGGAGGACTGACATTGGACTGCCTGAGCTATGGAAGCCTATTTGCACTTTTGGAGAGACATCGATGAAATATAAAAATGATATACCGCACCAAACTTCTACGAACTGCAAGATGACCACGGTGCGACGTCAGGAAAAGTCTTCTGCACTGATCAATTTTCATTTTTACTGGTAATTTGTGTGTTTTCATTGATTATGCTTCCGCAAGTAAAAAAAACAAAAAAGCAAAACAAAAAACAAAAAAACTCAACAACAATTACGGCCTACTTAATATATATATATATATATATATATATGTGTGTGTGTGTGTGTGTGTGTCTGTGTCTGTGTGTGTGCGTGTGTGTGGGTGTGTGTGGGTGTGTGTGTGGGCGTGTGTGTGTGTTGGCAGCAAAACTGTCCTTGCACCGCCCCGCCATGTCATCACTATATATATATATATATAATTATATATATATACATATATATATATATATATATATATATATATATATATATATATATATCCCTAGTTGGCACCTTAGGGAGACATATTGGGGGGAAGTGTCTTCATTAGGGAGACAACTGGTCATTAAGGAGACAATTTTCGTGTCTCCATTGCGTAAACTGCCATTGAACATGTATATAATAAATTTGCATATAAAACAAATGGAAATGTCTTCCAAATGACCCATCTAGGAGTATATATAATATATATATATATATATATATATATATATAATGGTATTATTATCCGCGTGTTGGTAACAGCAAAACCCTGTTACCCTGAGGAAGATCCGTGCAAGGGTCGAAAATTTGGTTTACAAATAAATGTAGTTGGATTCTAATGCATTATGTCAACTTGTTTGTCTTCATCGTCTTTATATATATATATATATATATATATATATATATATATATATATACATACATATATATATATATATATATATATATATTGTTACGGTCCCAGAGTTAGGCAAATTGGGACTCCACTTGAAAGTTGGTAGGGCAAGTCTTATGGGCGGACACATTAACTGAGAACATTGTTTGTATCTGTGGTTCTTCCTTTCCCCTTACCACGGACGAGCTCCCTAGAGTTTATCACCCCCAGGTAGACTCCCTGTCCCCAGACCAGACCACAAATGGTCATTGGTAACGGTCACTGTAGAATACAGCCATTGTATACAAGAAGGTGATGAATGATGCTTTGATGTTGTAAGAAATTAAGAGTGAGTGTTGAAGAGTATATCTTGGGACGCTGACCGGAGTAAAAGGCAGTCTTGGAATGAGCACTGGCGTGTCATAGTCATGTAATCTTGCGAGCTCGAATAAAAGACTACTTTTGAGACATGAACCATCGAAATGACTGGTTGCCTGGTTTCTGCTTGTGTCCTTTAGAGTTTAACTCTAACTGTCTTGGGTACCAACTCGGCGGTCCCAACAATATATATATATATATATATATATATATATATATATATATATATACTACCTATTGTGAAGATTGACAAAACATAACCAAAATTCAAAGTAAAGAGAAACATGTAATGCTGCAGCACAACATTGATTCAAGTAATTACTTCACAAATAAACAACACATCTATATTTCACAGTTATTATAGTAACACTCTAAATTTCGCTTTGAAGAAAAAAAAAAAGACATTTTGCGACATCTTCTTTCATCGCTTCCAATTAGATAAGCCTATGTTTGTAACAACACATTCATGGAAAGAGGGAAAAACCAACTGTCATCCCCCACAAAAAAAAAAAAAATAAAAAACAAATACAACAAAACAAAACATTTAAAAAAAAATCGCGTGCGTTTTTACTTCATGAGAGCTCAGCTTCGCGGAAAATAAAATTCATTTGTGATTTCTACATAGGTTAAAACTAAATCGTAGAATACCAGTGCAGTGGCACACACTATGTTTCTTGAGTGATAAATACGTTCATGCCACGAAATCAAGGACCGCAGGATTTTTCGTAAATTAATCAACACCGTGAAACTTTTCTGCCGCCTAACCCATAGCTCCAATATGACTACTGTCACGGTCCCATGACATTCACTCCTGTGAAAGTTGCTTCCATGGAACTGATATAGTAATAATTATTATTCTACATAGTACATACTACATAGCTTCCGTCAAACAGCGATCAAACGAACAGCTAAATATCATTACTAGACTCATAATCACTAAATACTAGGGACACGGCATACAGACTTCGCGGACAGTGATTTCACATCTTGTCACCAGCCCTAATCAGGAAAGAGTATCACACGTGATGAGTGCACTATACAAATTTGTGAGACAATACTGCCAGCATAACATTTAATTTCCAATACTGCCAGCATATCATTTAACTTGCTATTTTTTACCGTGATTATGAAGAAACAACACAACACTAACTCACGGATGTGAAGATATATTACACTAATTCACCTGATGTGTCCTTCGTTAATATATTCTATTCGCTCAATCTGCACACGGTTGATGCGAATAGTAGAAGTCTAGTAGATGCCGTTTTGTTGATTTGGTTTTTACTTAATCTTTGAATTTACTTACCGCCCTCTAGTGGCCACAATTAGACAGCAGAACGAGCTGCGACAGCTCACCAGTGTCCAGCAACACCAAAAGACGCATCCGAGTCTATAAATGAGCATGGTATAATGTGCGAGACTCATTCTATTTGGTTTAATTGCTCATTCGAGCAAATGGAGCTGTCCGAGAAGGCGAGGAGGATGGAGTGTTCCAACGCAGGAGGGATTTCGGCAAAATCGGAAGTCATGAGGTAAATCGTCAATAATTTCCATTTTACGGTTGTACTCATTTCCAACTTTTAAAATGCCTGTTCTGTTATGTTTGTGTAACTATTTTCAACTATGTACCGATGTATCTCATAATATGAATATGAGACACTTCGTTGTGTATCTGAATTATATATCAATTAAGTCTGCTCCACTTCTATACTTTATAACTACATTTGCCTCATTGATTTTATTGTTGTGTATCAACACCGTATCATTACATATAATTAAGATAACCCCATAACAGGACAGGCGCAAAACGTGGGGGGGGGGGGGGGCTGCCCCCGCCCCTATTTTTGCATGAAATATAAGGTGGGAGAGAAGTAGCAGACGACTTTGACACCCCCCTCTCTTTAAATTTTTTTTTTTTTTCACAAACATATTTTATTCATAAAGGCATTCAGGTACAAAATAAATGTCACATACAATACATTAAGACAAGTGATCCAAATTTGACAGGCAACTGCCAAACAACTAAATAATGTAAATGCGATTCCAATTAATATTAGATACAAACCTTTAGATTTTTCAGACATATTCGTCTAATTTCTTTGCTTGCTTGAAAAATTGCCAAAATTGGCTAAAATGTAACGATTTCCTTTTTATTTCTTACAGAAAATAATTATGAAGTATTTTGCGTACAAATAAACGACTTTGTAACATTTTGGATTTTCTGTCGAACCAAGTATAAGGGAACTTTTAGTAATTTGAGTTTGATTCTGTAACATAATTTCCTGTATTTGAGTAATAAACCTTTGGGTAACATCACATTCCCAAAACAAATGTGCAATTGTTTCTGTGGAGCTCGAACAAAACGTACAGAGCCGTGTGTCGGCCCATGGCAAAAAAAGTAATTTGTTAACACCAATATTTCTATGTAAAATTTTATACTGAAAATAACGAAGTCTTTGATTCAGAGTAGATGTATAAGGAACATTATATGATTATTTTATTCCAATCTAAATTTTGGTTAAATATTTCTTTCCATTTCTTGTCTGATTTAGGTGGTTGAAGTATTCTATCACATAATGTTCGCTGTATCCCCTTAGGGGGAAAAGGTGTATTCACACCAAGCCTTAAAGGGAAGATAAACCCCAAGAACAATGTGGATTGAGTGAAAGCAGCAACATTAGTAGAACACATCAGTGAAAGTTTGAAGAAAATCGGACAATCGATGCAAAAGTTATGAATTTTTAAAGTTTTGGTGTTGGAACCGCTGGATGAGGAGACTACTAGAGGTTATGACGTATGAGTGGACAACAATACCAAGAAAATATAAAGAAAATGCTACAAAAATCCATTTTTCATGAAAATTACAAATTCCATCAACTTGATATTGACACATGTTAAGGGTAGCAATTATTCCCCCTGCTTTCTGAAAGCGGTTGGTCCACTGCTCTTTCATAATTCTAGAAAAGTGAATTTTTGTTGAATTTCCTTTATATTTTCTTTGTATCGTTGTCCACTCATATGTCATTTCCTCTAGTAGTCTCCTCATCCAGCGGTTCCATCACCAAAACTTTAAAAAGTCCGATTGTCCGATTTTCCTCAAACTTTCACTGATGTGTTCTACTAATGTTGCTGCTTTCACTCAATCCACATTGCTCTTTGGGTTTACCTTCCCTTTAAGAACTTCACGTATAAGATAGCTTTGAATCAAATTGATTTTCATTTCTGTTCCAGCCATATTGTAATACCATGATTGCCCCATATTGCCCCATGAGTTATCTAAATAATGTTAAAAAAAATCCACTTCCTCTACTTTGATCATTTAATAATTTTTTCCAGCTAGGTGATTTTAAGTCCAGAAATTACAGATGAAAAATGAAATATCTTTACATGTTATATGGAGGGGGATAGGCCCCCTCTCACACACAAGGGAGATCTTGCACTTTCAGGCCTGAAATTCAGAGATAAACATGGTGCACACTTTTGGTGAGCTTCTTGTAGCTTCTGATATACTAAACATGATATTCTACATATTACAGAGATTCCAACCAATAGCTAAGTGCCTCTGATCCCGGTTATCATCTCTTCACTAACTTGACTTTAGGACCGTAGTGCCTGCATGGACCTAGGTCCATGGTGCCTGTGAGTACGAATCTGCAAAGATTCGATCGTCGCAGATTCAATGTCATTACAGCTTTGCCAGCCGAACGTTAAAACATTGAATGTAAACAATGGCAACAAGTAGATGGGGACCGAGACCATTTTTATATTTCATGATGCTCGATCTGTAGACGGTTAATGAACACGTTTGCTGCCAATCATACGTTGACCATACTTCATGAATAATCATGATTCGGCCGCGCCCACTGATTTTGTTGTTGTTTTTTTCCTGAATCTTTGAAACCAATTCACTTACCGCCCTCATGTGGCCACAATTAGACACAGCAGAATTATAATGGAGGCCATATTTCTTATTTGACTTTTTAAAGGACAAGTTCACCTTCATAAACATAAGGATTGAGAGAATGCAGCAATATTAAAACACATTAGTGAAAGTTTGAGGAAAATTGGACAATCGATGCAAAAGTTATGAATCTTTAAATTTTTTGAGTTGGAACCGCTGGATGAGGAGACTACTAAGGCTTGTGATGTCATATGAGTACAACAGTATAAAGAAAATGTAAAGAAAATTCAACATATTTTCACTTTTTTCGCATAATAAAAGAGCACTTGACTTGCCTCTTTCTAAAGGCAATGGGAATAATATTACCCATAACATATTATGCAGTAACGAGTCAAGGGAATGTGTACTTTTTTCAAAAGATGAAATTTTGTGAAATTCTCTTTATATTTTCCTTATATTGTTGTACGCATGTGACGTCATACACTGCAGTAGTCTTCTCATCTAGCGGTGACTGCACAAAAACTTCAAAAATTCATAACTTTTGAACAGATTGTCCGATTTTCCTCAAACTTTCAATGATGTGTTCTACAAATATTGCTACATTCTCTCAATCCTTATGTTAATGAAGGTGAACTTGTCCTTTAACATCATAAATGTGTTTTTGATGATATTTGCCCCTACATCTTATGAGAAATTACACATTCAAGGGTTATAAAGCTTCTCAAAGGGACACTTTTGAAAATCATGTCTTCTGGAGTTTTTTTTTTTTTTATATATATAAATCTTCCAGTTTTGCACAGTTCTTCATAAGATGAACACATAGATCCAGGCAGTTATCCTTATGGGGGTGTCATCATCACCTTATAGCCTACAAAGTACTTGATAACGGCGTACGCTAAAGTCCAAAACTGAGATTGATCGGCAGATTTACAGGGCAGAATGTAAACAGTATTACCATAAACTAGCTGACACTGAGTCATCCTATTTCCGCGATAAGATAGACTCTTGTGATACGCGAAAGTTATTTCAGACGTTGGAAACGTTAACTACAGTGAAATCAATGTGCAGAATGATTAGCCAATGAATTTGCCAATTTTTTCCACCACAAGATTTCCAAACTTACGCTTGAAGTGAAGAAAACACAAGGAGGTGATCATGATTTGGTACAACTCAATGAAGTATGTTATTCGTCCCTGACTGAATTTGAACGTTTAGACGAGGATGGTGTTATGAAGTTGATCAAGTCATCATCATCTGCAACATCCTCCTCTTTAGATCCTATGCCAACCACGGTGATCAAGAAGTGTGCCCCAGTGTTACTATACCATTCTTGACAACGACTATTAACACTAGTCTTAATTCTGGATTTTTCCCCTTGTCACTGAAGAAGGCAGTTGTGACACCACTTCGCAAGAAAAATGATGTTTCTGCGGACGAATTGTCTAACTATCGTCCAATTGCAAACCTCTGTTTCATAGGGAAGTTAATTGAGAAAGCTGCAGTCCAACAAATACAGGAATACTTATCGGCAAACAATCTGCACAACCCGTTTCAGGCAGCCTACAAGTCACACAACAGTGTGGAAACTGCTCTGCTCAAAGTTCAGAATGACATTTTGGTTTCCTTGGATGAAAAAAATGAAGTCTTGCTGGTCCTGTTAGATTTCAGTGCAGCATTTGACTTAATTGATCACAAGACCTTGCTAAACCGTTTAAAATATCTGTATGGCATCGATGGGACTGTACTGAATTGGATATCATCGTACCTTTCCCAACGTTCGCATGTTGTGAAGGTTAACGATTCTCTGTCCCAACCAATCGATGATAAGTGTGGGGTGCCTCAGGGCTCGATTATCGGACCGATGCTCTATACATTATACAGCTCTCCAATAACTGCAATTATCAAATCTCATGGTCTGGAGACAATGTTGTACGCTGACGATACCCAAATGTATCTAACTTTCAGACCACAACATCTACAGAGTGCCATAAGCAGGATCAATGACTGTCTTGCTGATGTTCTTTCATGGACTCACAAAAACTGTTTGAAAATCAATCCACAGAAGACTGAACTAATTCACTTTTCGTCGAGATTTAATCCTGCGTCTTCACCAGCATGTATTGTAGTGGATGGACTGGATGTACATGAAACAACCAAAGCACGCAACTTGGGTGTACACATGGATCAACACCTTCAATTGAAAGAACATGTTAAAATTATGACTCAATCTGCAATGTGTGCATTAAAGAGAATAGGGGAAATACGAAATAATTTGTGCGAAAAAACTACTGAAAAATTAATCCATGCATTTGTTTCTTCTAGAATTGATTTTTGTAATTCCCTTCTATTTGGCCTGCCCGAAGAAGACATAAGAAAACGACAAATTGTTCAAAATTGCGCCCCCCGACTTGTAATGCGAGCAAAAGGAAGAGATCCCATAACACCCTTGTTGTCACACCTGCATTGGTTGCCTGTAGATAAGAGAATCATGTTTAAGATTCTTGCATTATGTCATAAAACAGTAATAAATAAGTCCCTAACATATTTGTCTGACATGATCATTGAATATATTCCACAAAGAAATATACGATCTTCTAGCCAGAATTTATTAGTTATACCAGCAACCAAAACATGTTCATATGGGGATCGGGCTTTTCAGTCAGCAGCTCCTGTACTCTGGAACAAATTACCAAGTCAACTTAGGGCCATCACATGTACTTACACTTTCCTCAAGTCCTTAAAAACATATTTGTTTTGTTATTAAATGATTACGATAAGTTTTATTTTGTATGTTTAATTATATTGTTTTGTTAAAATTATGTAAGTTGTAGTTTATGGTACTCTACCCATTTGTGTAAAGCGCATAGAGATTCCAGGAATATTATGCGCTATATAAGCAGCTATTATTATTATTATTATTATTATTGATAAGACTTTGTTTTGTCAAACAGACTAACTTTATGTATTTTGAGCTGTTTCAGTGGTAGCCAAAACAAAGAAATACATTAAAATAACACAGTCATTCAAAGTTGTGTGATACTAATGACTGCTATGTACTAAGATCTAGTACCACAAGAACATAATAATTAAAAAAACAAATTGTAGCAAGGCAGAGTTGGGGTGGGGGGAGTAGAAGAGAGAGGTAGAGGGAGGGGGGTAGGGAGGAGAAGGGGAGGGAGGAAGAGATCTGACACAATACAAGATACACAATACAAAAATAACACAGAAAACAGTCATTCAAAGTTGTGTGATACTGATGACTGCTATGTACTAAGATCTAGTACCACAAGAACATAATAATTAGAAAACAGACATAGCAAGGCAGAGTTGGGGGGGGGGAGTAGAGAAGAGAGGTAGAGGGAGGGGGTAGGGAGGAGAAGGGGGGAGGAAGAGATCTGACACAATACAAGAATAACACAGAAAACAGTCATTCAAAGTTGTGTGATACTGATGACTGCTATGTACCACAAGAACATAATAATTAAGAAAACATATTGTAGAAGGCAGAGTTGGGGGGGGGGGAGTAGAAGAGAGAGGTAGAGGGAGGGGGGTAGGGAGGAGAAGGGGGAGGAAGAGATCCGACACAATACAAGATACACAATACAAGAATAACACAGAAAACAGTCATTCAAAGTTGTGTGATACTGATGACTGCTATGTACCACAAGAACATACAAGAAAACAAATTGTAGCAAGGCAGAGAGGGGGGGGGGTAGAAGAGAGAGGTAGAGGGAGGGGGGTAGGGAGGAGAAGGGGGAGGGAGGAAGAGATCTGACACAATACAAGATCAACATATAAACCAGCAGAGCTTATATGGGATGAATACTTTCCATAGACTTGCATGCATTGCGTGCATTCTCTATAGGGCTCACACGGGTAAATAATTCCCCATATATGGGGAATTATTTACCCGTCTCTATAGAGACGTGTGTGTTAAAATTCAAATTTCAAAAAATTCTGTGAAATAGCTGGGAGAAATGAGGTGTTTCATCTTCACTAACCTGGATAAGTGAGATATTACCTTTCATCCATCAAATTTTCAGGGTGGATTCTTCAGTCCAAATTCTGTCATGGGGTCCGCAAAGCCAGACTACGAGTTCTTGTCACTCAAAAAATCACCCATTTTCCGTACACGTACCCAATGAAATATAGTCCCCTCAAATTCCACCAGAAAAGCTTTCATTTTCCAACCAAAATGCAATTTGTAGAGGAACTAGAGATTGTAATTTGTCATCACTGACAAATTAAGGTGATCCGATTTTTTTTTAAATCAATGATTCGTGTCCTGATAGTGCAAAGTCTCAGCTACAACATATTAAAATCTGAGAGAAATTCACCGAAGCATAAGTAAGATAGTGCTCGATAAAGAGAGTTATGTCAATTTTCACATCTAAAAAATTCCCTCCCATAGAGATAACACGTCATAGCGAAGATAGAAAAAGAAGTACGTATGACCTTTGACCCCACTTTGCACAGACAAGATGGCATCTGAGCAAAAAGTGGTTAATTTATGAAATGATCCCTGTAATATGGTCTTTACGTGTGCAAAATATGGGAAAGATAGGACATATATTCACCAAGATACAGGATGAAACATCTATGACCTTTGACCCTATTTTACATACCCAAGATGGCGTCTGATCAAGTAGTTGTTATTCTATGAAATAATGTTCGTGACATGAACTAAACATGTGCAAAATATGGTGGTGATAGGGTATGTTTTTCTTGAGTTATTGCACATAAAGTTGCAAAAAGAAAGAAATATTTCAATACATCGAAGATAAACTTTAATTTCAAGTAAGTTTTTGGACGTCATCCCGACATCGTATGAAAAACCGAAGGGCACAATTACGATAGCCCAAAGTCTCAGCTACTTCATATCAAAATCTTGGAGAAATGCATCGAAGCATAAATGAGCTAGTGCTCGATAAAGATAGGAATGTCCATTTTCATTTCCATAAAAACTGCACTCCCATAGAGATTACACGTAAACTGGTCAAATTTGACAAGGTTATCTTCAATCCATTTTTACGAGGTGATGCCGTCATCCAATCAAAATTATGTTTTTGCACTTATGAAAGAACATTTCATAAGCTACAACATATTGAAATTTGGGTGAAAATTGGCAAAGGATAGATGAGATACGCTCGAGTAAACTTGAAATTTGATGACGTCATTTGGAAAATTTACTTTTTTTACTTTAAGAAATTTGATATCTTTTAATCATTTTGTCAGCCAAGGGCGCCGGAAGCGGGGGGGGGGGGGGGGGGCAGGGGTGGCACTTGCCCCCCCCCCCCCCCCCAAACAAAATGTTGGGGGGGCAAAACGAGTTTTTGCCCCCCCAAAGTGCCCCCTGTAACAAATAATTAATCACTTATTTAAAGACCAAAATGAACAATAAAGGCATATTTCTTGTCTAAATGTTGTAATTTCATGACTGAAAATGCAAAATTTTCGCCCCTAACGGGGCGAAAATTATAATACACTAACAACATACATTATTGTATCTATACACTAATAGTAACTTAATTATGAGTAAAGTGTATAGATGGTAGCCTCGTGTCCTCGAGTGTGCCCGCTGAAACATACCTTAAGTAAATCTTACATTTTTCATTTTCTTCTTTGCTTTCCAGCAGTATAAGAATATTTTTTATTGTTCAAACAAGCTTTTAATGAGTACATTTCAGATAAATGGCAAAGTGAAAGTGGCTCGCTCGTTCTGCCCGTACTTATAGTAAAATGAAAAGTTTTCATAAGTTATTATCATAGTCCTTCGCAGTGATTCCTTTTACTATGTTTAATTCCTCAGAAATTTAATTCAAAATGCTCTATAAAAGCGACTTTTATACTCTGTTTTTACAAAAATTCCCTACCGCGGGAGGGGGCCTATCCCCCTCCCACACCCTCCCCCCGCTCGGTCGCTTCGCTCCCTCACCGAGGATCTCACACCATCACATTATTATGTACTCCCATATGTTATGATCATAGTCCTTCCAACTGATTTTTTCAATATGTTAATTCCCTAGAAATTTGCTTTTAAATGCTCTATAAACGCGACTTTTATACTCTGTTTTTACAAAAAGTCCCTACCGTGGGAGGGGGTTTTCCCCCTCCCACACCCTCCCCCCTCTCGGTCGCTTCGCTCCCTCGCCGAGGATCTCACACCATCACATTATTATGTACTCCCGTATGTAATAATCATAATCCTTCGCACTGATTATTTTTTACTATGTTTAATTCCTTAATTTTTTTTAAAATGGTCTATAAACGCGACTCTGTTTTACAAAAGCTCCCTACAGTGTTTGTGTGTGTGTGTGTGTGTGTGTGTGTGTGTGTGTGTGTGTAGGAGGGGGTATCCCCTTTCCACCCCCCCCCCACCCCCCCGCTCGCTCGCTTCGCTCCCGCGCCGAGGATCTCACATCGTCACATAATGTGCCCCCGTCGAGATTTTGCCCCCCCAAAACCAGAAGTGTTCCGGCGCGCTTGACAAGGGCGCCGGAAGCGGGGGGGGGGGGGGGGGGGGGCAGGGGTGGCACTTGCCCCCCCAAACAAAATGTTGGGGGGGCAAAACGAGTTTTTGTCCCCCCAAAGTGCCCCCTGTAACAAATAATCAATCACTGATTTAAAGACCAAAATGAACAATAAAGGCATATTTCTTGTCTAAATGTAGTAATTTCATAACTGAAAATGCAAAAATTTTCGCCCCTAACGGGGCGAAAATTATAATACACTAACAACATACAGTATTGTATCTATATACACTAATAGGAACATATGAGTAAATTTAGTGCATAGATGGTAGCCTCGTGTCCTCGAGTGTGCCCGCTGAAACATACCTTTAGTAAACCTTACATTTTTCATTTTCTTCTTTGTTTTCTAGCAGTATAAGAATATTTTTCATTGTTCGAACGATGCGATCACGTTTAAGCTTTTAATGAGTACATTTCAGATAAATTGCAAAGTGAAAGTGGCTCGCTCGTTCTGCCCGTACTTATAGTAAAATGAAAAGTTTTCATAAGTTATTATCATAGTCCTTCGCAGTGATTTCTTTTACTATGTTTAATTCCTCAGAAATTTGATTTAAAATGCTCTATAAAAGCGACTTTTATACTCTGTTTTTACAAAAAGTCCCTACCGTGGGAGGGGGTATCCTCCTCCCACACCCTCCCCCGCTCGGTCGCTTCGCTCCCTCGACGAGGATCTCACACCATCACATAATATACCCCTGTATGTTAAGATCATAGTCCTTCCAACTGATTTTTTTTCAATATGTTAATTCCCTAGAAATTTGCTTTTAAATGTTCTACAAACGCAACTTTTATACAAGTGTACTCTGTTTTCACAAAAAGTCCCTACCGTGGGAGGGGGTATCCCCCCTCCCACACCCTCCCCCCGCTCGGTCGCTTCGCTCTCTCGCCGAGGATCTCGCACCATCACATTATTAATGTACTCCCGTATGTTATGATCATAGTCCTTCCAACTGATTTTTTCAATATGTCAATTCCCTAGAAATTTACTTTAAATTCTCTATAAACGCGACTTTTATACTCTGTTTTTACAAAAAGTCCCTACTGTGGGAGGGGGTATCCCCCCTCCCACACCCTCCCCCCGCTCGGTCGCTTCGCTCCCTCGCCGAGGATCTCACACCATCACATTATTATGTACTCCCGTATGAATCATAGTCCTTCGCATTGATTATTTTTCACTATGTTTAATTCCTTAGAAATTTGCTTTTTCATGGTCTATAAACGCGACTTTTGTACCCTGTTTTACAAAAGCTCCCTACAGTGGGGGGGGGGGGGGGAATCCCCCTTTCCACACCCCCCCCCCCCGCTTGCTCGCTCCGCTCCCGCGCCGAGGATCTCACATCGCACATAAATGTGCCCCCGTTGACATTTTGCCCCCCAAAAACCAGAAGTGTTCCGGCGCGCTTGTCAGTGGATCATACCAGTCGGCGAAGGTTTTCGACTTGAGGAGGTTTTCCAAGGTGAAAAGTCTCATTCTGTCGGAGACTAAGCATGGAATGGTCATATGCCAGTTTGGCTCTTTTAAACCATTCCAAGAACTTGTTCTGTCAAAGATGGCGGAAAAGATGATGAAATTGCCCAACGCTGGAAGGAGTTCGGTTGAGTCGGAGGTTAGGAGGAAAATGTTCAATAATGTCCTTTTTATCGTTTTTCAATTCAATTCTATTCAAACTTTATTTCATTTTTCGAAAAGAACATTAACAGTTAACTTTCTTTGGTAACAGAGAATAAGGTTCCATAATCAAAATAAAGTAAATTGAGAGAAATAAAATTTTGAGCCTTGGTAACAGATACGTTGTAATGTAAATTGACTGACTGAAGTGATAAAGAAGATATAACAATACGCAAAAAATCGAAAAATGGAGGGACCCATTAAAAAGATAATGCTTGTAGAATGTGGGCCCCTCAGGTACAGAATGTCAATAGAAAATGAACTGATGCAAAAAGGGGGAAAAGGCTGGGAATAAAGTCAGAGAAAAAAAGTATCTTTCACCCGGGATATACACTAACATCACTTTTTTTTTTATTCGTTCATTCGGGTTTTTCCCCTCGCTCTTGGGGATGGAAATGGACTTGAGAAGCAAAGCAGTCTCTATGAATATTCAAAGAAGCAAGTTGATGGTGCATGCTCTCACAATTTCTTATTTATTCCATATTCGAAAATTACAAAAATCTCATGTTTTAGCTGTATAAATGCAAACTTGCATTAAAACCATCCAAAATTAGAAGAAGAAAAAAAATAGGTTAACTCTGATATATTTAGGTATGGTAATATTATCTTCCCTATAATAGGTAAAGATAAAATTTTTCCAGATTTCATAATATTCATAGAAGCTTGTGAGGGTATAGCATCATCAATTCGCTCATTTCAATATTCATAATGACTGGTCAAGAATTGTTTGTAGAAGAAATGAAAAAGTTGAGAATGTCATATCTTCCTTATTTTGATTTCTGTATTTCTTTTTTTGGGGGGGGGGGTTGAGGGACGCTTTTTTGTCTTTCTTTTAGAGTTTATCAATTTTGAGGTGGATTTCTTCTGCAACGTTTCCATGTGTGTGCTTTCATCTTACAAAAAGGATTAGACCGTGCAACGCAGAATGCAAAGGACAGGTGGTCCAAAAGGATTCTGCATATCGGGGCGACCTCGCCATTTGCAGATTTCGCTGAGAAGCTCACTCTAGTATACAAAAAGCTCTGTGAAGATGAATCCTCAACTCATCTCACATCGGAGGTTTTCATCATGGTCGTCAACAACAAACATCACTCGATGCTTTAATAAAAAAAAGGAAAGACTAAAGGAAAATAACAACATTCGCTTTTGATAGGCCAACAGAGAAATTAAGCTGTCCGTCATGACTGTATTGATAATAATGTGAACTAACGCCCTCTATTGGCAATGAAATTACTGCAGCAAGCCCTTTCGGACAAATTGTCATAATTATCACACATTTATGTAGCGTGTGTGTCAAGTGAAGTGTAGTTAAAATGATAATGAGAACCGCACTTCCATCCTTCGGGGCACTTTGGACGGTAAAATCCGGCCTCTCCAATACAAGGTGTTTGACATCACTTCTCTGGCAAGGATCGACCCACCATGACCGTGAGGACTAGTCTGCTATAATCACGACACAAAGACATAAAAAGCATCACATCAATCGTGCTGTGCAATATTTCCGACACTTTTTTTTTTAATAAAATCCTAGCACATTATAATGGCTCCCTTCACGCCAAGCCTTTTTGTGCGGCCAAAGGCCAGAGGGGGCGCTATACAAGTTTGACTTGTATACAGGATGATTGGCAAGAGTCACAATCCTGGACTATAATGAAAAACTTTGTCTTTCCTTTTAACCGGGGGGCCAAAAGCTGAAAACAGAGGTCGAGTTGCACTCTCTCTACAAACTAAGTAGACCATGCTTATTTTCAAGTTTTTATTGTAACAAACAACATTTCACTGGTCTACCTCAAAAAATTTGTTGCGAAAGCCTCCAAATCCAAGATGGCGTCCAAGATGGCCGCCATATTTACTGAATTTGTTATTTAAACGATAGAATTCGATAGAAACATCAGATTTCAACAAATGTGATGTCATATGAAAGAGAATAAAATTTTCTACAAGTTGATACCATTTTTGTGGGTTATTGTGATAACTGGATTGAGAGTTTGAGGAAAAAACACTCATTTTTTGATATTTTTCTGAAAAAAGGAAAATCATGAAAATGCTTGATTCAGCATAACTCAGAGAAAGACTGAAGGATTATCTTGAAACGTTTCAAGAATTTTGTTTGACATATAACTAATATTTGGAGAAAATTAGGGGTCAGTATCATTTTTGGTTCAGGAGTTATAATGTCTCAAACTTGAAAACTCACTATGTAAAAATGGCCACGTTAGTTGTGACCAACACCTTGTTGTTCTTAAAAAAGTCTGCGCGCGCCAAGACTACTACACGCACCACTGGCACTGGCGCTTGCAGCAGTGCCAGTGGTGCGTGTAGTAGTCTTGACAAATGCAGACTTTTTCTTTGACAAACAAGGGTTTGTGCCTGCAAACTAACTTTTCATACCAAGTGGTAGCTCAGGTGATACTGATCGCTATTATTTCAAAGTAGATTGTTCTGAAGCAGATGAGATGAAGCCAAAAAAAAAAAAAAATTCAAATAGAGGTAGTAGCTTGAAACTTGGCACCAATCTTGTTATAGATAGTTTAAGACAGAATTTAGATCAACCGCTAAAAAAAAAAAAAAAAAAAAATCAAGATGACAGCCATCAAAGTTGACATAGTGTATTGCGCCAAATTAAATGTATTATTTCGTTTTTGATACAAATTTGTCTGTTGTGCTATCTTAAACCGTCTTAAGTTTTTATGGACACATTTTTAAAACCAGTTATATTCCACTCTCCGAAAAAGAAAAAACAAATCGAGTGGAAGTTTTTACTTCTGATGTGAGGAGTGAATAACAGAAAACGGTGAATTTAGAGTGAAATTGGAGTGACTTTTGAGTGAAAATGTTCATTTTCACTCATTTTAGAGTGACCTTAGGCAGAGCTCCACACTAACTTTTATATTTGGTGGCCCAAAGGCAAATATCCGACCTTTTTGGTGGCCCGATCAGGCCACCAAATTCTTCATTTCTGACATTTTGGTGGCCCGACGTGCGTTTTTTGTGGCCCCGGGCCACCGGACCACCGTTAGTGTCGAGCCCTGCCTTAGGGATCACTCGTCACTCTTCGAGTGATCCCCGAGGTCACTCTAAAATGAATGAAAATGAACATTTTCACTCTCGAGTGATCCTGATATCTAATATAGGAAAGCATCTACCAATGGCATAAGTTCAGATCAATTGTGACACTATAACCCACATGAAATCAGCCTAAAAACAATGTAAGAAAAATCTGATAACGGAAAATACAGTTTCAGCATGCTTTTGTAAATGTGAATATACAGCACGAATAATCAATTTGGACAATTTTATTCGAATAATATACTGAAAAGTAATTTCGCACAACACATTTAAGAGCAAAGTTGAGAAATTGCCGCCATGTTGGATTTTTTTTTTTTTTTTTTTTTGGGGGGGGGGGGTTCGGATCAGAAGGGCTTTCAAGGACATCTACGGATCGAACATTATTACACATAAACCATCATCATTCACGTTTCTACAACAGCAGAGTAACATACAAGTAAAAAAGCATATCTTTGATACAAAAGCATTTCTTTTTTTGTCAAAGATTGGGCCTTACCCAAACGCTGGAATGAGCTCCACCCCCCTCCCCCCCCCCCAAAAAAAAAGACCCTCAATATGGTTACACTAGTGCAATATCGTTCGGATGTATAGAAACATGTAGTAGACAGCAATATAAGAAGATTAAAAAAACATATCAAATTATAAGTTATAAGTTGAGATTCAACTTTGACGCAACACACTAAAGGTATTGTTTACCATTGGGAGAGATATCACATTCGATTTATATGTGCAGGTTAGTTGTATTACAAAACATTCTACCATGTAAAAAAAAAAAAATTATAATAAAGCCTAAAACATACGGAGATATCACCATTTCTTTTCAAGAAACCATAACCATGATAACTGTTGACATAAAAAAACATTCTTATCAGATCTATTTAGTATATCTAACAATATTTAGCATTAATTATACTGACTTAAGTTTGTACATTAATCCCTAACTCACAGTTTAGAACTAGTTTGAGGGATTAAGTAAAGCTGGGTTTTTGTTTTACGTGCACAATGGTAAATAATGCCTTGAACGACAACCTCGATTAATTACCGCCATCTTGAATTTTGTGTGGATACTATTTTTATCGCTAAATATTACACATTGGCAAAATTTGTGCCAAATTTCAAGCTCCTATCTCTTTTTGGAAAATACTTTCTGTTCAATCTTATCTGCCTCAGAACAATCTACTATGATGAAATGCTACAGTAATAGCGACCAGCGTCACCTACACCACTTGGCATGAAAAGTTAGTTTGCAGGTACTTGCAAGTCACTAGACCATTACAGTATTACATGTGACCATGTAAACACATTGTAAGCAAAATTTATAATGCATAAATATAATTTTTTCAAGTTTTAGATGTTAACTTGTCAAAGCGTATGATATTGCCTGTAATTCCAGAAATATGAATTATGTCTCAATCTCAGTAAATCTCAATCTCAATCGCAGGTTTCACAATAATTCTTCAGTTCTTCTTTGATAAATACTAAATCATGCATTTTTACATTTCTTCCTTTTTTCAAAACAATATAAAAATATGGATCCCCCCAAAAAAGAGAAGCAAACAACCCCCCCCCCCAATTTATCACAATACACAGCTAAAGTGGTATCAACTTTTAGAAAGTTTTACTCTCCTTCATATGGCATCAAATTTGTTGCAATCCAATGTCTCTATCAAATTTTATGTTTGAAATGTTAATTTCAATAAAATGGCGGCCCTGTTGGACCGCATCTGTACTTTGCAACAAATCTACTGAGGTGTACTTACGGAACATTGCTTAGTATTCTTAATGTTATGTATGGTCTTGTTTATAGGGAGAGTGGAACTCGAAAAGTAAGCACGTTCTTGGATTTGACCCTCTGTGACGTCTTTGGGAACAGATGCGTGTAAATAACATATTATGTAAAATGGGATTTCAAGTGTGAGACATTATAACTCCTGAACCAAATACAATACTGACCTCTAATTTTCTCCAAATATTGATTATATGGGAAAGATGTTAATTTCTGCATGGTTTTCATAAACATTTTTAATTTTATTTCTTCTTACTTTTTAGAGAAATATTCATGGTGCATTCTGAAAATGTCACCATAAAAACCTAAGATGGTTTGAAATGGCATTAAAATGTTCAGAATATATAAAAACCATATAAATAGACAGCAAAACAGACAAAATTGTATCAAAATCGAAATGATACATTTACTTTGGCGCAATACACTATGTCAGCTTTGATGGCCTGCAATCTTAAATTTTTTGAGTGATTGATCCAAATTTTGTTTTAAACTTTCTAAAGCAAGGTTGTTTCAAGCTTCTACCTCTATTTGAAAGATATTTTTTGCTTCATCTCATCTGCTTCAGAACAATCTACTTTGAAATAAAAGCAATCAGCGTCACCTGAGCTACCACTTGGTATGAAAAGTTAGTTTGCAGGCACAAACCCTTGTTTGTCAAAGAAAAAGTCTGCGTTTGCCAAGACTACTACACGCACCACCGGCACTGCTACAAGCGCCAGTGACAGTGGTGCGTGTAGTAGTCTTGGCGCGCGCAGGCTTTTTTACGACCAACAGGGTCTTGTCACAACTAAAGTGGCCATTTTTACATAGTGAGTTTTCAAATTTGAGACATTATAACTCCTGAACCAAAAACTGTACTGACCCCTAATTTTCTTCAAATATTAATTATATGTCAAACAAAATTCTTGAAACGTTTCAAGATAATCCTTCCGTCTTTCTTTGATTTATGCTGAATCAAGCATTTTCATGATTTTCCTTTTTTTCAGAAAAATATCAAAAATTAGTGTTTTTTCCTTAAAATCTCAATCCAGTTATCACAATAACCCACAAAAACTTGTAGAAAATTTTATTCTCTTTCACATGACATCAAATTTGTTGAAATCTGATGTTTCAATCAAATTCTATCTTTCAAATAACAAATTCAGTAAATATGGCGGCCATCTTGGACGCCATCTTGGATTTGGAGGCTTTCGCAACAAATTTCTTGAGGTAGACCAGTGGAATGTTGTTTGTTACAATAAAAACTTGAAAATAAGCATGGTCTACTTACTTTGTAGAGAGAGTGCAACTCACTCGTTAAGTAAGCGACTTTTTGGGGTTTGGCCCTCCGGTTATTTTATTTGTTGATATCTTGAACAGGACGAGAATAAAGGTGAAATATACTAGCATGTGAGTATGATTAGTATCAAATTGAATATGTAATCGTTGGGATGGTAACTATAAATTAGTTAAAGTGACTGTACAGTTCCGGTTGAGGGGAGTATTCGGGTTTATAATATTCCTAAGTGAGATAATGAGAAACCTCTTATGAAATATGAAAGAGCATGTAATTTTAAGAAGGAGTCAACGTTTATTGGATGAAAATTGGTTTTCAAATGGCCGAGATATCAAAACAAAAAGCGATAATAATAAAAAGCGACAGGCCACGACTTTTATCGGGATCTCTTTGTTTCACCTATAGTTTTTGGATATTTCAGTCATATCAAAACCGATTTTCACTAAATAAACTTTTGATTTCCCCTATAGTGGTTTCTGAATGCTCGCAACACATAAAAAGTTAAATCCTCACCTCAACCAGAATTGTACACACTCTTTAACACTCTGTCATACTTGCCCATAAGTTTGTGTGAGATTTGTAGGCATTTGACTTATTTGCACACAGAGAGTAAAATGAGAATGTGGCGCAAACATAATATAACTGTGTGAATTGAAAGAATGTAGCAATATAACTAGACACATGTAAAATCGGACAATTCGTTCAAAATCCCGGTTCAAAAGTTATGCATTGTTAAAGTTCGTGTTCAGCCATAGTCTTTTGCAAAGGCAGCTCGCTATAATTTCGGCACACGCAGACGGAGAAATCTCTTCCCACCACTCCCTGCTGAGAGCGATGAACTCGCACATCCCAACGCGCGACCGGCGAGCTGCGAGAGTAGCTAGCTCCCATTAACGGGCTCTCACCCATAAATATTTCCCCATAGGGATGTGTGTTAAAAATCAAATTTCAAAAAATTCTGTAAAATAGCTGGGAGAAATGAGGTGTTTTAGCTTCACTAACCTGGATAAGTGAGATATACCCTTTTATCCATCAAATTTTCAGGGTGGATTCTTCAGTCCAAATTCTGTCCAGGGGTCCGCAAAGCGAGACTACGAGTTCTTGTCACTCAAAAAAATCACCTATTTTCCGTACACGTACCCAATGAAATATAGTCCCCTCAAATTCCATCAGAAAAGCTTTCATCTTCCAACCCAAATGCAGTTTGTAGAGGAATTCATACTCAATATCTACAGCCATTCATTTTTTGCCAAACTACATCATTGATTTTTAATCATTTTTTTTTCTTCATTTATTTTGGTATCTTTGGAACGAATTTGTGAAGGGCTCTGGGACATTCCATTGTATTTACGGGTGTTAGCCCTTGACCAAGCACTTCATGAAAACTGATTCACTGTACATTACTTGGTAATACATACTGTACTATTCTACTGCTGTGCAAATACCACTGCAGTACATGTAACTTGATTGACACCGTAATACCTGATTGGTAGGTGACTTGTTCGATACGAAAGACAGAAGGATGCGAGGTGCAGTGGGAGCTTTCGACATACATGTTTGTATTGTCTCTGGTAAGCAATTTGGTCTGTACATGCTAACCAATGGAGTGATGCAAGAATAAACGAAACAGAGATGTATGAGATAGAGATATGGAACATAAACTGATAATATCAATGATAAGATTATACTTACTGTCATGAAATGACCTTTATATACATATATATATATATATATATATATATATATATATATATATATTAGTGGAGCGGCATAGCCGAACAATTGTGCATTTTGTGATAAAAGCACCAAATTTCGTACACAGGTTGACAATCACGTTCAGATCAAATTTAGATATTGGGCCATCGTAAATAGCGCCCTCAACGTCCATGGCAGCCATTTTTCAAAATGGCTGCCATAAATGCCATGTTTTCGTAAAAAATGCTAATTTTAGGAGAGAAAAGTAAACAAGATATTGGTTACAAATGGGAAATTACATTCAAAATAAATCTAGATATCGAGCCATCGGAAATAGCGCCCTCAACGCCCATGGCAGCCATTTTTCAAAATGGCCGCCATAAATGTCATTTTTTTTCAAAACATTTGCTAACTTCAGAAGGGAAAGCCAGTAAGATTTTGCAAACAAGTGGGAAATTACATTCAAAATGAATTTAAATATTTTGCCATTGTTAACTGCGCCCTCAACGTCCATAACAGCCATTTTTTAAAATGGCTGTCTAATGTGCCACTCCTTCGATGATTTTGCAAATTTCAGAAGGGAAAAGTTAATAAGATTTTGCCCATAAATATTAATTACATTCAAAATAAATCTAGATATTGGGCCATCGGAAATTGCGCCCTCAACGGCCATGGTAGCCATTTTTTCAAAATGGCCGCCATAAATGCCATTTTTTGTTAAAAAATGCAAATTTCAGAAGGAAAAGCCAATTGTTTTTTCTCTTTTGTGCAAACAAGCGGGAAATTACATCCAAAATAAATCCAGATATTTGGCAATTGAAAATTGCGCCCTCAGTGGCTATGGCAGCCATTTTTTTTTTTAAATGGTCACCATAAGTGCCACTTTTTCATTTAAAAAAAATGCTAATTTCAAAAGGAAAAGTCAATGAAATTCTGGTTATAAATGGGAAATGACATTTAGAATAAATCTCAATATTGGTCCATCGGAAATTGCGCCCTCAACGGTCATGACAGCCATTTTTCAAAATGGCCACCATAAATGCTATATTTTCGAAAAGATTTACTAAAATTAGAAGGGAAAGCCAACGAGATTTTGCAAACAGGTGGGAAATTACATTCAAAAGTAAACTTATTGGGCCATTGCGAATTGCCCCCTCAATGGCCATTCCAGCCATTTTTCAAAATGGCCACCATGAATGTCTTTTTTTCGTAAAGTGTTGCAGACGTCAATCAGAATTTCCACAAAGGTGGAAAATTACATTCAACCTGAATTTGATAATAGGCCATCCAAAAGTGCACCCTCAAAAGCCATAGCAGCCACTAAGTTTCAAACAGCTGCCATGGATGCCCCCCCCCCACCATTTTTTTCCCAAAAATTTGCTGATGTCAGAAGGAAAAGTCAATAAGACTTTGCAAACAAGTTGAACATTCTGCTCAAAAATAAATTTAAGTATAAGGTCTTCTTAGAAGGCGCCCTCAAGGGCCATGCTGACCGCCATGGATGTCTGCTTCTTTTTTATTTTCTTTTTTTTTTGTTGGAAAGATTTGCTAATTTCATAGAGAAAATCAATGAAATTTGTACATATGTTGAAAATCATATTCAAAAGAAAATAATATATGAGGCCATTACAAATGGCACCATCAAGGACCATGGCAGCCATTTTCCAAATGGCCACTATAAATGCTATTTATTTTTTGAAAATATGATAATGCCAGAAGACAATACAATTTCTTGTGGAAATTGACAAAAGATATTCAAATAAATTCAAGTTTGAATTTGAATTTGAATTTGAAATGAAGATATTGAGCCACCATTTAAACATCGTCCCCAACGGCTATGGCAGCTCTTTGTCAAAATGGCTTCCACACACTCCTTTTTTTTTATTTGCCTATTCCAGAAGGAGAAAGCAATAGAATACTGCTAAAGAGCAATTATATCTAATGCAATCTGGTGTTCAAAGAAATTTAAATAAAAAAAAAAAAGGTTTCATTGATGGGTTAGTTCTAAATTCATGTTTTCAGTTTAGTTCTAATTGTAGTATTTCGCGTGTGACGGCTAACAGTATGGATATCAAATGTATGTGTTTTTATGGAAGCATAGCATAAAGTAAATTAACTTTTTTTCGTAAAATGAAAGGCCATTAAGAATGTCTTAAGAATGTTTAGGAAGTCACATTTTAGAATAGATACACGTCATATAGTCCCATATATTCAATGATATGGTGTTACTGTCAAAGTTGATACATGGCGCCATTATCCCTGGATATTCATATTACTCTTGTTACGACCAAAATCACTCTGAGAATGATCGCACAAAAGAAACAATCAACTGATGTTCAGGCGGTTTATTAAAGGCAGCCGGTCGTCGCAGGCGATTCGCAGCTCAGTAGAAAAGCACGACAAGCTGCTCCTCCCGTTATTGTACCCCCGTACGTACCGAATGCCGAACACGACGCTACGCAGCGCACCAGCGAAAACCAGATGGGGCACGAGCGCCGTGCGAGCTGTCCACTGTAATTTCAACATGGACGCCCGTATACCTACCGAATTCGAATCGCCGAATGGGTGCGTGCATGCACAAAACCGCACAACAGCCATGCGCATGAAAATCTCTCCCGGTCCGCGACACAAAGTAGTGAGAGCTGTCGGGTGTACGTACGTACGTATCTGGCTCCAGTCTCTGTTTATATGCACTATGGTGCCAATTTCAGCAATCTAAGCAATAATATTTCAAAATGTCTGAAAATATTATATAACAATATCATAAATTATTCATATATTACGTTGTTTAATATTTGGTATTTATAAATATGCTTTGATGAAGAAATATTAAAACTCTAAGCTTCATGTATAGCAAGTTGCAATGCATATGGCCATATGGCAGGTTGTTATGATCTCATCGTGCAATGTTGTCTGCTGCGTCAGCTGCATGTGGTATACGTACAGCTTAATTTTACGTTGGGCCGGATCGTAACATAACAAAGTTGATAGAAAGTCGTCGGTACCGGTATGTCAATATCAATATTGTGTGTGGTATGCGAGTACTGTTTGCAATAAAAAGTGCTGTACTGTTTCGGCTTAGCCTTGGCTTTGGTTTAGTAATGAAACCTCACAATGGAGATCAAACAGCCGTCCAACTCGAGGCAACGTATCTACTTGTTTGACGCTATCGACGAGTGGAGAACGCAGAGAGACGTGTTCTTAGCTGGAGGACAAGTAAGAGACCAGAGGGGGAGGCTTCAGCGTCAGCGTGCCCATGAAAAATTTGCTTTCCACTTGCTGGAGTTGCATGAACAGTTTTGCAGGAATTTTTATTTAGAATGTGCAAATTCGTGTTACGACATGCACGGTGGAATTGTGTTGCCACGGCTTACGCCAATCAAGCAACCCCAGCTGGCCAAGTCAACAACTTCAAGGAATCCAGATCCAGATGATGTGTAAGTAGAAGTCTACACATGAATCAATGATTGAAGTGGAATGACTTTTTCTAATCTAGTATCAGTAACTCTAGGGCATTTGCGTTTGATCGACAAGTAGGCCTATTTTTCTATGTATAATTCCGCGTTCTCATTTATGTCAAATTATGATAATGCCGTAATTGAAATGACATTTGCTGGGTCAGTTTAATGTCATTAGTCCCATTAAATGAGAAGTTTTTCATATCAATCATGTTATGCAAATTCCCCAAGAATATGATTTAGGATTCGCAAATAAATTAAAAAAAAAATGAATAGATCTATCGCAAGCTCCATCATGCATGTAGTCTAACCCAATAGATCAGAACTCTAACGTTTAAACAGGGGAAATATAGGTTCAAAGATGATAGATCTAACAATAATAGATTCTAGTTTAGGCCCTACTTCGACTTGAAGGTATGTCGGTTGGTGCACGGCCCCCTTCTACCACGGCCACTACACTGTGCAGTGCAACTGTGGCCGTTGGCCCTGCACGGGCACAGTCGCTTCCCCGTCCTGAATTTACACACGCCAGGGCAAGTATGGTTGGAGCTACTACTAATCGACCGCCTAATGTTTTCTGCTTGATAAGAATATTTAACACTGAAATTCACGTAAAAAACTTGATCTACGTGATTGAGAAAATCCAGCTCTATCAAATGCCGTTGTTCCGTTTTCGATTCGAAGTTTCAGTGCAAAAATATCGCCGACGAACTTGCGTGACCTCGTTTCAGCTCCCCGCGGTAAATCGCGTTATTAGGATCGACCGCTGTTTTTGCATTGACAATGCACGCAAACCGAGTTGTATTGAACACCGTGTTGTACGAAGCTTTTTAGAAGCCTTTTAGAAACTTCCATAGACATTACATTGTGCTGTCATTACGATTCGGTGAAAATATTCATTCGAAATTTTGTCCTTGATTAAAACCATTAATGAACAATGAATTATCGCGTTTTCCCACACCATCCTCATCTACATTCAAAGCCAATCCATTTTTATGTGCTTTGCGCGCAGAGAAGTGCGTACTAAGTGTTCAGTGCGCGAATTATACGCGGTCGGTTTCAATAAGGGTGGTCGATATGTAGTAGGGCTACCATACAAGACACAGGGTCTCCGACCCAATCGTCCGCGTTCAGAATGGACAACTCGGCGGTAATATCCGCTACCCATGACGATGTGTCATCGTCCATGATGGCCACCCTACCTATATAATATAATCTGATCTGACGATTACAGTGTAGTTAACGGGTGACGACGATCGACGGTGCGATGAAGAGAAGGCGTACACTGTAGTCGTACGAAGTATAGGCAGCTAGCTACATAGCTCATGCGAACATTGCATCACACAGTACATACAGTATACCATACATTCAATTCACATTACACAAAACGTACTCCCCGCGCTCAGATCAATCAAGCGAGCAAACGAGATACTATAGCGCGATACATTGCTTTAGGGATGTCTTGCGCACACACACATTTCGCTTCGTAGCAACTTCGGAAGCGAGTTTACGTGCTGCCGCCCGCGGCTGAAATATGTCCATGTATCCTCGCGACTGGGTGTCTTTAACAGTGATATTGTGGGTACAGACTCGTAATCGGTTTTGACATCAGTACAATAATGATCAATAGAAACAATTATAAATCGGTAGTGGAATCACTTACACGTAGTACAGCCAAATTTGAAAGCAAGTAATCCTTTGACAGTGTCCAGATACGATGTTCGATGCACAGATGAATGATCCGCGATGCACCGATGAATGATACCTCAGACGTAAATCCAGAGGCGCAGGTTGTGGTAATCCTCGGTATTAATCCGGGGTAAAAATCCAGGATATACGTCCACAGCGAAACGTGCAGAATCCACAGGAAACGGGCAGAATCCAAATGTTATGACGACCACGTCCAGTTGATGCGTTGAATGATGATTCACTTTATAATGTCCAGCAAGGAATCCAGCCCATCACAGCTTTGCCGTAATAATGTCCGTTGACACTAAAATATGGAGTCTATCTCCAATGTAGGCAAATTAATTCTCTGCAGGCAAAATGTCTCCCAGGCCTTATCTCCACAAACACAGTTTGTATAGCAGGTCAGCAGGTAACACAGGACTGACTATAACAAGTCGCTTCAAAGCCAGAAGTGACGTAACTCTCAGAGCAGAGGTGTTGGGTACTCTGCCTACTGCAGAATTTCTCCAGCTTATATACTATCCATTCACCCCTTTCTAGCACATTCTGTAATTTTCTCCAATCTGGGGCCACATACCTGAACATACTAGCAAGTCCAAATTCCAGGATTCCTGGATGACTCACTGCCTAACTATGTGCATAACATCATTGCCAAAATTAACTACCAATCACATTGGGTTACAGGGGCAGTGCCTCACTCAGCCAAACATGCAAGCACTTCCCAGAATTTTCTGGAATGGGTGAAATCATTCTAGATTGAGTGAGCTATAATGTATTTCCTGTCACATGCAAACATGTACTGTAGTTACATTGTATACCACATAGAAAATTCTCCACTGATCTGGTCAGCCTGTATGTACTATATCTATATCATATAGAATGTTCTCCATTAATCTGGTCACCCTGTGTACATACAATGTACACATTAAAACAACCATGCATACAGCCTTGATACATTAAACATTTGTACATAACTACTTGTGTGTACATTTGTGACACTCTTTTCGGAAATTTTTCATGTTTACCACCTAAAATATGCATTCATCATTGGTGAGATATAATCGCTAAGCATTTGCCTTGTTTATTTTAGTTGTTCCTCAAATGATTTCTTTAACACCCTATTTCAGATTACACAATGTCTCTGTGAGTATTCTACTGTCTTCTCCTTCTAAAGTTAAGCAAATTTTCAAAAAAAGAAAGAAAAAGAAGAGTGTATTGTAGCCATTTTGGCAAATAGCTGTAATAGTCATTGAGAACACAGCTTATGATGGCTCAATGTTTACACTTCTTTGTATGTAATTGTCAACTTGCGCAAAAAAATGTTTATTGTCTTCTTTCGGCAGTAGGACATCTTCATAAAAGAAAAATGGCATCTATGACAGCCATTTTGGAAAATGGCTGCAATTACCGTTATTAGCATTTTTTTCTTCTTGAAAATTTGCGATGGAACAATTTCTAGAGTTAGTGCAACCTGGATATTATATTGTTTGATTTTAAACATGATTTTCAATTTATGTACACATTTGTTGACTTTTCTTTCTGAAATTACCATTTTTTAAAACAAAATGATTATGACAATTGCAGCCATTTTGGAATATGGCGGCAATGGCCGTTGAGGGCAGTATTATAATAATCTAATACAAATATTTATTATAATAATCTAATACAAATATTTATTTCAAACATGATTTTCAAATTGTGTGCAAAATCTTATTGACTTTTCCTTTTGTAAAATCAGTAAATACAAAATAATGGAATCCATGGTGGCCATTTTGAAAAATGGCTGCAATGGCCATTGATGGCGCTATTTACAATAATGTAATACATAGGCGCAAGATATATTTCAAAAGAAATTTTTGAATTGAGTGCAAGATCTTATTGACTTTTCTTGTGGAATTAGTAAATTCAGAGAAAAAAATTTCATTTATGGCGACCATTTTGAAAAAATGGCTGCCATGACCATTGGGGGCACAATTTGCGATGGCCCAATATCTAAATTTATTCTGAATGTTATATTCCACTCGTTTGCAAAATCTTATTGATTTTCCCTTCTGAAATTTGTAAAATCTTACGGAAACTGGCATTTATGGCCGCCATTTTGAAAAAAATGGCTGCCATGGCCGCTGAGGGCCCAATTTGCGATGGCCCAATATCTAAATTTATTTTGAATGTTATTTCCCACTCGTTTGCAAAATCTTATTGATTTTCCCCTCTGAAATTTTTGACATTTTACGAAAACTGGCATTTATGGCGGCCATTTTAAAAATCCCTGTCATCGCCGTTGAGGGCGCAATTTGCGATGGCCCAATATCTGAATTTACTTTGAATGCTATTTCCGACACATTTGCAAAATCTTATTGATTTTCCCTTCTGAAATTTGTAAATTTTTACAAAAAAATGGCATTTATGGCGGCCATTTTGAAAAAAAAAATGGCTGCTATGGCAGTTGAGGGCGCAATTTACGATGGCCCGATATCTGAACTTATTTTGAATGTTATTTCCCACTCGTTTGCAAAATCTTACTGGTTTTCCCTTCTGATTTTTTAAATTTTTTTTGCGAAAAATGGCATTTATGGCGGCCATTTTTGAAAAAAAAAAATGCTGTTTTGGCCGTTGAGGGCGCTATTTACGATGGCCCAATATCTGAACTTATTTTGAATGTTATTTCCCACTCGTTTGCAAAATCTTACTGGTTTTCCCTTCTGAAATTTTTAAATTTTTTTTTGCGAAAAATGGCATTTATGGTGGCCATTTTGAAAATGGCTGCCATTTCCGTTGAGGGCGCAATTTGCTGTGGCCCAATATTTAAATCAATTTTAAGTGGCCCAATATTTAAATCAATTTTAAATGTTATTTCCCACTCGTTTGCAAATCCTTATTGATTTTTCCTCCTGAAATTTGTAAATTTTAACGAAAAATGGCATTTATGGCGGCCATTTTGAAAAATGGCTGCCATGGCCGCTGAGGGCGCTATTTACAATGGCCCAATATCTGAATTTATTTCAAATGTCATTGTCAACATGTGTGCGAAATTTGGTGCTTTTATCATAAAATGCACAATTCCTCTAATTTTTCAAGCTATGCCGCTCCACTATATATATATATATTGTTTTGTTTTGTTTTGCTGTTACAAATGAAACGGCTGGTACAGAGACTAACCAGCAAAAGAATGTGTTCGGGAAGTTTGGCAGTTCGCCAAGAGTGAACCCAGATTTCTTCTTGTTTTTGACCTTTTACAGCTATGAAGGTATGTTGAGATTTGTACCATCTAAGCTTTGTCAGATATAGAATATGTAAGATGACTGGCATTGCATAAATGTGGGTAGTATTCAAGACATTCTTTCCTAAAGTGGTATTCACCTACAAGTTTGTACACTGTATCGTTACAGTTTGTGTCACACAGTTTGTGTATGTGAAAATGATTGAGAGTGGTTTGTTTTCACATGGGTTTCGTGATCTGTATCGACATTATAATTCATTGTATTCCTTTGTTTAACCAAAAAAAGGGGAAAAGGAATTGTGTAGAAATGTTGATGAAAGTAATGATATAGTTAGAATGGTTGTTATAGTTCTGAAAGTGACTGAATTATTGATGATTTCACGAACTTGTTTTTAGTAGTAGCGTATGAATATTGTGTGGAAAGGCTGGGGCCACACATGGGTGCATGTAAAACTTACAGGCGGATGGATATTTTAGTTTGAGTAGTGTGATAGGGCTCTGTTTGTGTGTTCAAACACTTTCTCATTACTCCTCTGTAGGGCTTTGTATGGTTGCTCATTATTGTAGGCAGGTTGTTAAGACAAAACCACGCAGAGTTGTGGCCTGTTGATATATTATGTACATGTATAATGTAATGAGAGTTGAAGTGTAAACTTGTGGGAATAGTATAGGGAAATTTCTGCACAGCTTACAGTTAATGCAACAAAGGAGTAAGACATTAAATTTTGTTTTTGTTATATTTGAGGAAAAATTGCAAAACAAAATACAACAAACAAGCTGATCTGTATTATTGTTAGGGATTATTACTCACCTGCATACGTGTATTGCATTATAGGGAGTAATATTGCTCTAATTGTTGTTGAGGAAGGAAACAAATCACATATTGTTGTTATAAATGAAAAGTAAGGTTTTGGAAGGATTTTCCGAGAGTTGCGAATTACAACTGAGTTTTTTAATGAAACATTCATTTGAAGTTGTGTTTGCTATATAATATTTGTAGGGACACATAACTTCTAGTTCAAGTTCACGGATGATTATTTTCATCCAAGTAAGTGTATAGATAACAAAATACAAAGTATACACATTGTGTTATTTGATCCGAATGTATGTTGAACTTTAATACTGATTTTTGTGCTCCATCTTTTTTTTTTAATCGCATACAGAAATCTCAACACTGTTGTTGAATCTACTCATGACCGGCACATCACTGTTACAGTAACCACAGAATAAACAGGAAACAATCAAAGTTTAAATACGCTTCCTTCTCCTGTGTTTCAACGGTGCGTTCGGTCTATTGCAGCAACATGGAAATTAGTTACACTCCCGATCACACAACATCTTCAACAACAATCTGGCTGACCTGCAGAATTTACCATGGCTGAGAATCCAAAAGGCCTGAGGTTCTCACGACGAAATCTGAAGGGACAGCTCACCAGAACGCTGACAATTTTAGATAGACTCATAAAGGATGACAGACATGTCAGCATGCTGCAGAAGCATATCAGCAAAGCAGAGGACTGCAGTTTGAAGGCATTGAAAAGAAACATGAAGAGCTGACGCAAGTTATTGAGGATGATGCAGAGTTTGAGACAGAGGAAAAATGGATGAGTGACTGTGAATCCAGATTCATTCAGACATTGGTAGAAGCAAGACGGACTGTTGACTGCTGTTCTCAGTCTTCTGCGTCAGATACACATGGAGCGTCTATGCCCTCAACACCAATGACCCCACGGCAACACACCGCCACAACTGCATCTGATCCTCAGCAAAGTCCGCCTTCAAATGCCTCTCCTGCAACACCACTCCTCACGTCGCGTCCTTCTACTTCCGGAGCCGGGAGTATGTCAAAAATGGCGAGGATGAAATACCCAACTTTCAATGGAAACAGCAGAGATTACGAGAGATTCAAAGCTCTGTTCAATCACTGCGCTGTGGGGCTCAATGAAATTGAATGCTTCTACCAGCTGACCGAAGCCATGGTGAACTCAAAGGAACGGAATATGATCAGAGGCTGCATTAACGTCGAGCGGGCATGGGAGATCCTCGACGAGTACTTTGGGGACAGAGACCGTATAGTTGACAGCCTGATGAAGGACCTGGAGAACCTCAAGACGTATGAAAGGAGAGGCAAAATCGACATTCCTGCTATGGGCCGATTTATCCAAACACTGCAGAATTTCGAAACCCAAGCTGAATCAGTCGGACTGTCAGGCGAAATGAACAGCAAGATGATGCTTTGTTCCATAAAGCGTAAATTACCAGAGGAACATCGCGTTGGATTCTACAAGAGCGTCAGAGATGACGGAACTGCTGATTCACTGTCTGGACTCAACAGATGGCTTTTTAGAGAACACATCGTCATTCAGAAAGCTACGCCGGCAGACACTGAAAACACTGGGTCATCGCAGAGGATGACCAAATCATCAAACGCGGCCGTGGACAGTGGGCAGCACCACACAGACAGAAAAGTGCCGACTCTCAAGTGCCCTCTTCATGCTAAGACGACGTCACATTTCCTCAAGAACTGCAACAAGTTCCGGACCTTGACACTGGAAGAGAAACATGAGATCTTGAAGGGGAATGGATTCTGTTCTCGATGTGGCCATAATAACTGTGTTGCTGGCAAGTCCCCATATGATCACAGCCGTTGCCAGTACATCGCTCCATGCCGCATACCGACTTGCGGCAGTGACCAGCATTTTGCCTCGATTTGCCCTGTGGTTTACGGAAGTAATGCAAAGAGCCAGCAAGGGAACCCACAGAGTCGCCCGACCAGCAGCACAGCAAAGGTGTCGACAGTGACCTCCACCGAGCACCTTCAGAGTACCCTGCCAACGGTCATGGGTTACCTGCATTACGGTAACCAGAAACGTCTGGTGCGCATACTACTGGATGGGGGAAGTCAGGCCACATTTCTGAGGGAAGGTGTTTTCCCCAAGTCAGCTAATGACTCATTTCAAGACCATGATTTGATCCTTGTTGGCGGCAGCAAAATCAGCAAGAAGCTAAGAGTCCTAGACTGCCATATCGAGGACCTAGAGGGTAATTGGTCTTGCCCGATTACCGCCACAGAGATTGATAAACCTTGCGGTGATGCCCCCATCATACAACCAGACCAGTTACAGCAATATGACTATCTTAGAGATGTCAATGTTGATACTGCTCATTCAGAGATGATCGACGTCCTCCTTGGCGTCGACAATACTCACCTCATGATCTGGGAGGAGTACATCCGTGGTGAGAGATCGGACGAACCGGTAGCTGTCAAATGCCCGCTTGGATGGTTCATCCAAGGGGGGAAATCAGCAGGATCGACATCGTTACTGAACTATGTAAATGTTTCAGCCGTAGGGTCCCTCGAAGAGTACATTGGATTGGAAACAGCTGGTCTAGAACCAAGGAGATGTCGTTGCACTGCCGACTTTGAAGAAAAGAGTGCAACAGTCAAAATGGAAGAGAGTGTCACTCGTCTTCCTGATGGTTCGTATGAGGTCGGACTTCCTTGGAAAAGATCCCCAGATGATCTTCCTGACAATTTCCAATATGCCGTCAAATGACAAATGTGTCTGGAAAAACAATTTGCTGAAAGGCCTGAAGACTGGGAGATCTACTGTCAACAGATGAGAGAGCAACTCAACAGAGGTGTTTCACGGCATGTGACTACCGAAGAACTGTTGCGTGACCGAGAAGCGAACAGAAAGATGTGGTTTCTTCCTCACTTTGCAGTGGTCAAGGACTCAAAACCACTCCAGTACGTGTAGTGTATGATGGCAAAGCGAAGTACCAGGGACATTCACTCAACGACTATCTTGCTAAAGGAGAAAATGTCAATTCCAACCTCATTGACGTTGCGCTACGATTCCGTGAAAACGAAGTCGGCGTCATTGCAGACATCAGCAAAATGTTTCAGGCGATCAAAATACAGCCAGAGGATGCGCGGTTCCACAGATTTGTGTTTAGGGAAAACCCAAATCACCCTATCCAAATCTACGAACTCACAACAGTCACCTTCGGGGACAAGTCCTCCCCCACCGCCGCCATCGTCGCCCTGAGACACGTAATCCATGAGCACGCACCTAATGATGAGAGACTGAAGCGGGTGGCTGCAGAACAGTTCTACATGGATGACCTCAATGAGTCCGTCGTCAACCCTGCAGAGGCACTGGAACTAAAGTCAAAGCTGACAGAGACGTTGAAAAAGGGAAACTTTTCCATAAGAAAGTGGCAGTCGAATGTCAAAGAAGTGTGTGATCAGACTGAAGACACCAGTGTGGCAACTGTTCTGGGTACTCGCTGGAATCTGGCAACAGACACCTTGAGTGTTAAGGAAGTGAAGACATCTGACAATGCGATATCAACTAAACGTAAGATCCTAGCTCAAACAGCATCATACTACGACGTTTTTGGTATGTTGTCTGGACTTCTCGTTCGCCCCAAGATTCTGCTGCAGAAGCTTTGGCAATTGGGTGTTGATTGGGATACCCCCTTGAATGACAGATCTGAACTGTGCTCACTCCTGAGTGCCATCAACAGCGATCTACAGGAAGCAGCCACCATTGAAATCCCACGGTGCTGAATTCCCGAGATGTACAGAGGGAGGCGGCCTCTACCGGAAGTGTCCATGCACGGCGCGAGTGATGCCTCAGAGGATGCAATGGGCATCGGCGTGTGGTTGAGATGGTCAAATTCCACAGACTCTGAAGCGCAGCTGTCATTTGTTGCAGCAAGAGCCCGCCTCACTCCACTCAAGCAGTCCATATTCCACGGAAAGAACTACAAGCAATCCTGTTGCTGTCGAGACTGATGGTCACCCTGAAGAATGTGCTGCGCTTCAATATTGCGTACTCCAGGATCTGGACTGATAGTATGACTGCTATCAGCTGGCTCCGGGGACAGTCCAAGTCCTTTCGCTCGTACGTTGCTTACCGTGTTGGTGAGATTACCTCTGAGTTTGACCCCTACAAGGATATTGCGTATGTTCCTACAGACCAGAACGTCATCGACCTGGTTTCCAGGGGAGGCACTGCAGCAGAAATGAAGAGAGTCATCGAGGGGCCTGAGTATCTGAAGTTGTCTCCTGCATCCTGGCCCAAGACACCGGAGAACATTACTGTAAACGCTAAGGATCCAGAGCAGAAGAAATTTCATGCCAGGAATGCTAAGACCTTAGCAGTCACAGTCAACACTGCATCCAGGCCTCCTCCAATGATCGATGCCACTAAGTACTCCAGCTGGCCAAAGTTATTGATGACTTCAGCCAGAGTCCTCTCCATGAAGGACGTTCCCAAGAAGCTATGGTTGAAGCAGCTTACTCACCAGATCTCTCAGTGGCCTTCTTTGAAACACATCAAGGAAGCAGAGCTGTACTGGATCCGAGAAGCGCAAAGAGACATTGACTTTCGTGATCCCAACATCCTGAAGTTGGATCCATTCTATGATGAGGATGACCACGTGTACCGTGTTGGAGGGCGTATTGATCGTGCACAACTGTCCTTTGATGTTCGTCACCCGTACCTTCTCCCTGGGAAGAATCATATCAGTCTGCTGATTGTACGTGACAGACACACTCACGCTCTCCATGGGGGTCATCTCCGAACGGCAACAGAAGTTCGGAAGAAGTACTGGATTGTTGGAGATACGAGCATCTCAAAACATGTTGTTCAAGAATGTGTTGTCTGCAGGAAACACAGAGGAAAGCCAGTCCAGCAGAAGATGTCGGACTTACCGGACTTCAGAGTCAAACCCTGCACACCCCCGTTCCAGACAACACTGGTAGATTACCTCGGACCAGTAAACGTAAAGTTGAGCAGGAACACTACCACAAAGGGTTACTGCGCGGTCTTTACCTGCGCGGTGACTAGGGCCGTGCACCTGACATGCGTACAAGACTTATCCACTCAGGCGTTTCTGCAGGCTCTTGAACGCTTTGTCAGCATCAGAGGGGCCCCATCCATGCTTATCAGTGACAACGGTACATGTTTCAGGGGAGCGGACAATGTCATTAATCAGCTGAACCTGAAACTGAACCACGACCAAGTGAGACAACGCTGTCGCAGATACAACGCTGAGTGGAGATTCGGACCACCCGCTGGGGCCTCATCATCAAGGAGCCGTAGAATGAATGGTCAGGGAGGTGAAGAAGGGAATGCGGCATCTCGTCACATCTGATCGTCTGACATTTGCGGAGTGGGAGACCGTCTTTACGCAGATATCTGGTGTCATCAATAGTCGTCCCCTCACTGCCATGTCATCATCGCCATTAGACGATCCGCCGCTGACTCCAAATCACTTTCTGATCGGAAGAGGTGACTTGCCTTGCCCAGAGGTCCCTTGCGAAGAGTCCAAAGGCGACTCCAGGAAGCGGAGAGAAATTTGTAACGCCATGGTTGACGGCTTCTGGCAGCGCTGGTTAGCTTGGATCCACAAACTCTCCCCGCGACCAAAGTGGCAACAGTCTGTCGAAAACCTCGCAGTGCACGACGTGGTACTTGTCATCGGTGAAGACAAAGCACGTGGGTCCTGGAAAATGGCTGAAGTTGTGCAACTCTATCCAGGGAAAGACGATCTGGTGAGGGTTGTTGATGTTAAACCTGCGGATGGTGTAGTCGCAAAGAGGCCTGTAACGAAACTCATTCTCCTGATGAAGAAGTCAGAGTGCCTAGATTTATAGAACCTTAGTGCTTCTCAGGACCTGTGGTGTATTTTGTACAAGTGATTGATCAATCCTTTTCTGTTGAAGTAAACTGCGGGAATGCTAGCCTAACTTCACCCATGAAGATAAGATATCTCATTCGGTTTAGAAAAGTTTCACAGACACGGACTTGAACAACAGGCACTTTCCCATTGCCTCTGTGTGTTGTTTGGATGGTGACATTCCGTCACCTTTGGGGGGATGGGATGTCATGAAATGACCTTTATTTTTTTTTTTTTTGACTTAAATAAAGTTTTGTTTTTTATGATTGTACATAAACTGTGTATGATTTTATTTGCATTGTGTATGCTTTTTAAGTTGTATTTTTGATACTGTATTTATTCATTTATTTTTTAACAATACATTTTAACCTTTGTAGTATGTTTAATTCATGTCTGTGTGTTACATGTTCACAGCCTGTTTATTCTGAAGAAGTATCACTGCTTTGTAATTTATGTACCCATCTGGTGCATGTAGAATGTATTCCTAATTTTTCACTCGATGATTTTGGAAAACTTGGTGAAAGTGAAAGATTATCCTGGTATTGTCATGTATGCATTGGTAAAGAATTACCTTTTAATATGCACTCCTCTGATACTGATTTTTATAATGCAATGCATACTTTTTTCAATTCTGAAACAATGCACTCTCATCAATCAGACTTTTGTTGTGTTGACAATGATATTAAGGATTTTTTGAAGGAAGATATGGATAGTGAGACTTCAAAATATTTTACCCCAGCTGATTTTAGTGCATTTTATAATTGTAAATATAAAAAATCATTTTCTGTTTTTCATATGAACTGCAGGAGTTTACCAAAACATTATGAAGATATTACACTGTTATTGGATTCTCTTGAGTGTTCTTTTAATGTTATTGCATTGACAGAAACTTGGTTAGATTCTAGCAATGCAAAATGTTATTCTTTTTGTGGATATAATATTGTCAGTAAAGAAAGGATAGATAAGAAGGGAGGAGGATTAGCTCTTGCCATTAAACAAGATCTGAAATATGTTATGAGACCAGATATTAGTATATTCAATGATGTATGTGAAACGTTGTTCATTGAAATACATAAATCTCATAAAAATGTTATTATTGGTGTGTGTTACAGACCACCCTGTAAATCTGTAAAAGGTTATCTCAATCATTTGAAAGAGATATTATCTGTTGTTAATTCAGAGCATAAGGAATGTATATTGCTTGGAGATTTTAATATAGATTTGATGAAACTTGATGTTAGCTCTTATTCACATGAATTTTTAGAAACATTTTATGCCCATTCATTCTTGCCTATGATAAGCAAACCTACAAGAATAACGGATAAGTCAATGACTTTGATTGATAATATTTATTCAAATTATGATGATAATGTGAGTGCTTTTTCTGGGATAATGGTGACAGATATATCTGATCATTTACCTATTTTTTATGTACTTAATAATGGTGTTTCTGATGATGGTGGTACTGATAAACAGCAGATGCAGTATGAAGTAAATGATGTTAATATGTGTAATCTTATGCGGCAATTAGAGGAATATAATATCATGTTTAAAGAAAATAACAGTAAGGATCCACAATATTTATATACAGATTTTATAGAGTTTTATTGTAATGCATTTGATATGTGTTTTCCACTGAAGTGTGTAAAGAAAAAACAAATTAATAAACCTTGGTATTCATATGAATTGAAGAAACTCTGTTCAAAAAAGGGCAGGTTGTATAAGAAATTTATTAAAAATCCTTCCCAGTACCGAAAAGAATGCTACCTTAAATCTCGTAATGTATATACCAATGCTGTTAAAGCTGCCAAACGAAAGTATTATTTTTGTAAATTTCAGAATTTAAAAGGTGATATATCTAAAACGTGGAAGTTAATTAATGATGTATTACAAGTACGTAAAACAAGGGTTCAACAAAAGGTTTTTCAGCATGATGGTAAAGTATTAGAAAATCCTGAAGATATTGCACGACATTTTAATCATTATTTCATTAATGCTGGAAATAAAATTGCTAAAGGCTGTAGGCAAAGTTTTTTCACTCACAGAGATTTTTTATGTGGAAATTTTAATCAAACTGCTTTTTTTAAACCTGTAAATAAAAAAGAGATTATTGATTATGTTTTAGCTTTGAAAGATGGAAAGGCTCCAGGGTATGATCAAGTTAAGTCTCTGGTAGTTAAGAGAGTAATTCATATAATATGTATACCTTTGTGTTCAATTTTTAACCTCTGTCTTGAAACAGGCCAAATACCAAAGGAATTAAAGTTAGCAAGGGTTATTCCGATTCATAAGAAAGAACCAGTTGATGTGTTTTCAAATTACAGGCCCATTTCATTATTACCCTTGTTTTCTAAAATATTTGAAAAGTGTTTGTATGTTAGATTGCAAGGTCACTTAGATAAACATGGAATTTTGTATAAAAAGCAGTTTGGATTTCGAGCTAAACATTCTTCATTTCATGTTTTGTTGGATTTTATGTTGAATTCATCAAAAGCAATAGAGAATAAAGAAATAATAGTTGGGATTTTTCTGGATTTTAAAAAAGCATTTGACTCTATTAATCATGAAATATTATTGGATAGATTATGTTTTTATGGGATCCGTGGAGTAACACTTGAATTGTTCCGTAATTATTTGTTTGATAGAAAACAGTTTACTGTATTTTCTGATTATAATTCTTTACATGAAAAAGTTGTGTGTGGAGTACCTCAAGGGTCAATATTAGGTCCCCTTTTGTTTTTGCTATTTATAAATGATTTATCAAATATTTCTAATGTCATGAATGTACTGTTGTTTGCTGATGATACTAATCTATTTTTTAAACATGAAAATGTAGAATGTTTGGCTAAAATGATTAACACGGAACTGTGTAAAGTTAGTAATTGGATAAGTGCAAATAAGTTACAATTGAATTATGAAAAGACGCACATGATGATTTTTAACTCTCGTAAGAGAGATACAAGTACATTGAAGGTATTTATTGATGGCCATGTAATAACAAATGTAAAGACAACTAAATTTTTAGGTATTAGTATTGACTCTGATCTAAAATGGAAGACACATGTGAATGAAATATTGTTGAAAATATCTAAGATTATTGGAGTTATGAGTAAATTAAAAACGTGTTTGCCAAAATGTATTCTTTTAACCATTTATAATTCATTAATCCTTCCTCATTTGTTATATAATATCATTGTTTGGGGTGCTTGTAGTAAGTATTTATTGCATCATATTTTCCTACTGCAGAAAAGAGCGGTACGTATCATTTCAAAGTCTTCATATGATAGCCATACAAAGCCATTGTTTCATGAATTGAATATACTGCCAGTATTTTTACTTTATGATTACGAAGTGATTTGTTTTATGCATTCATATACTAATGATAGGTCGCCAGAATTATTTGATAATTTGTTTGTGCAAAATAGGTCAATTCACAATTATAATACAAGAAGTGCAAATGATTTTCGTGTGCAATACGGAAGGTTCTCGTTTACAAACTCTAATATCATATGCAGAGCACCAGAATTATGGAATATGTTACCTGAAAATATAAAACAATGCAGTGCTGTGAAAAATTTTAAAGTAAAGTTGAAAAAATATTTATTACAAAAGTTTATATCAGATAATTAGTTTTTTTTTTTCATAATCAGGCTGAGTTATTGTGATATGTGTGCGTGTATGTGTGCGTATGTACAAATGTCTCAATGTTTTTGATATGCATGTTAATGACAACTTATACTTTATATGATTGTTGTTGGATCTTCAAGTTATAAGTTATTTTATTACTTTCTGGAGATCCATCCATTTGCCATTCATATTATTGTCTCTATTTTTTTTTTCAATTGTCTATGTAAATTGTACTTTTACTTGTGTGTTAATGATATATATCATGTCTTTGTACTTGTTCATGTTGTTCATGTTGACATGGAAATGGAAAATAAATTCAATTCAATTCAATTCAATATACATATATATATATATATATTTTGTTTTGTTTTGTTTTGCTGTTACAAATGAAACGGCTGGTACAGAGACTAACCAGCAAAAGAATGTGTTCGGGAAGTTTGGCAGTTCGCCAAGAGTGAACCCAGATTTCTTCTTGTTTTTGACCTTTTACAGCTATGAAGGAATGTTGAGATTTGTACCATCTAAGCTTTGTTAGATATAGAATATGTAAGATGACTGGCATTGCATAAATGTGGGTAGTATTCAAGACATTCTTTCCTAAACTGGTATTCACCTACAAGTTTGTACACTGTATCGTTACAGTTTGTGTCACGCAGTTTGTGTATGTGAAAATGATTGAGAGTGGTTTGTTTTCACATGGGTTTCGTGATCTGTATCGACATTATAATTCATTGTATTCCTTTGTTTAACCAAAAAAGGGGGGAAAAGGAATTGTGTAGAAATGTTGAGGAAAGTAATGATATAGTTAGAATGGTTGTTATAGTTCTGAAAGTGACTGAATTATTGATGATTTAACGAACTTGTTTTTAGTAGTAGCGTATGAATATTGTGTGGAAAGGCTGGGGCCACACATGGGTGCATGTAAAACTTACAGGCGGATGGATATTTTAGTTTGAGTAGTGTGATAGGGCTCTGTTTGTGTGTTCAAACACTTTCTCATTACTCCTCTGTAGGGCTTTGTATGGTTGCTCATTGTTGTAGGCAGGTTGTTAAAGGGACTGTACAGTAGTGGTTGAGGTGGGGATTCATGTTTTGAACATTCCTAAGTGAGATAATGAGAAACCTCTTATGAAATATGAAAGAGCATGTGATTTTAAGAAGGATTCAACGTTTATTTGATGAAAATTGGTTTTCAAATGGCTGAGATATCCCCAAAAGTGATAATAATAAAAGGCGACATGCCCCACCTTTATTAAGATCTCTTTGTTTCACCTTGTTTTTGGATATCTCAGCCATTTCAAAACCGATTTTCATCAAATAAACTTTTGATACCCCTTAGAATTGCATGCTCTTTGACATCTCATAGAGTGGTTTCTGAATATCTCGCAAAATGTTAAAAGCTAAATCCTCACCTCGACCAGAACTGTACACACCCTTTAAGACAAAACCACGCAGAGTTGTGGCCTGTTGATATATTATGTACATGTATAATGTAATGAGAGTTGAAGTGTAAACTAGTGGGAATAGTATAGGGAAATTTCTGCACAGCTTACAGTTAATGCAACAAAGGAGTAAGACATTAAATTTTGTTTTTGTTATATTTGAGGAAAAATTGCAAAACAAAATACAACAAACAAGCTGATCTGTATTATTGTTAGGGATTATTACTCACCTGCATACGTGTATTGCATTATAGGGAGTAATATTGCTCTAATTGTTGTTGAGGAAGGAAACAAATCACATATTGTTGTTATAAATGAAAAGTAAGGTTTTGGAAGGATTTTCCGAGAGTTGCGAATTACAACTGAGTTTTTTAATGAAACATTCATTTGAAGTTGTGTTTGCTATATAATATTTGTAGGGACACATAACTTCTAGTTCAAGTTCACGGATGATTATTTTCATCCAAGTAAGTGTATAGATAACAAAATACAAAGTATACACATTGTGTTATTTGATCAGAATGTATGTTGAACTTTAATACTGATTTTTGTGCTCCATCTTTTTTTTTTTTAATCGCATACAGAAATCTCAACACTGTTGTTGAATCTACTCATGACCGGCACATCACTGTTACAGTAACCACAGAATAAACAGGAAACAATCAAAGTTTAAATACGCTTCCTTCTCCTGTGTTTCAACGGTGCGTTCGGTCTATTGCAGCAACGTGGAAATTAGTTACACTCCCGATCACACAACACTTACAATGAGCTCAGGATAATAATACTTGTACACTTATATTTTTGTTGAAATGGAATTGCATACTAAATACAACGAAAGGAAATTAGATATATTGTAATGGACGTGATGCCAATAGAAATGTATAACTTCGTTTAACATATTTGACGAATAAAGGTAGAGTAATGTAAAGCAGTAATGTCCTTACTTTTGTATGCCCTGACCCATACGTTGTCTCCATTTCTGTCTCTTTCATTAACTGCATGTAGAGTACAGTGTATCTCTTTTTAATGTTCATTCTGGTTTTTGTTTCATGTGCAATGCTTATGTTATGTATTCTTTACCTGGTCGAATAAATAATACCGTAATAATAGAAGTAATAATTTGATGATGATGATAATAATAATAATAATAATAATGATAATAACAATCATGATGACAATAATAATAATAATAATAATGATGATAATGATGATGATAACAGAAGTACTGACGGGGGGGAATAATTAAATATCTACTTATGGTAAAATGTGTCTGTATACCGTTTTAGTGGTGTGATAGGCTGTGACAAGATGAGGGCGGGTGTGTCATATATTGGGGGTCTAGTGTAATTACTCCAGACCCTTACCCTGAACCTAATCCTCATCCAAATCCTGAACCTAATCCTAACCCTAACCCAAACTCTAACCCTAAACCTAACTCTAACAGTAATCGTTACTTTAACCTTATTACTAACCGGTATTTAGCCGGGGATAATTGTTTTCAGGGGATAATTGCCGTGATACGGTATTGGGAAAGAGAGTGTATTGTGTGCGGGGCGCGTGTCTGGCCTAGTGGTGGTGGTAGTGGTGGGTTGATAATATGTCCATGTAATGTATGTATGAGAGTGTCAAGTTAAGTGTGGTTCAAACGGAAAAATCTATACAGCACAATGGACATTATGATGCTGTCTTTCAAATACTCCTGAGGGTCACTTAAATGGTCCAAGATATATTTTGTACCTTTCTGGTAATTTCCTCTGGTATTTTTGTGAAAACTCATGATATTTCACTGAAGCATCTTTATTTTTATCAAAGTAATGTAGAAAATCATCAATAACTACACAGCCTTTGCAGACACGATTCACAATATAATGCAAACGAGAAGAGGTGATAATGATAATAATAACAGTAATAATAATGATGATAATGATAATAATAATAATGATAATGATGATAATAATACATAAATACATACATACATAGGCCTACACACTAAAAACTAGCGGTACATTTGGGGTAGGCATTTCCGCCTGTGTGCCAGTATAGGGCTTGTGAGCAAGTAAGTTCGTTTAGGAGTACTCGTTGGTACTGGAACGGGTAGGCATCCTTGAGCGTAGGTTTTCCTACTTGTCGTTACCCTGAATAGTCTTGTAACAAAGACAAATTATGCATGTACATGTTACATTACATCTTGGAAGACTTGGTAGTGGATACAACGGTTATGTCGAAGAACACATTTTACATATCTTGGTATACATAAAACTTGCAAGTACGTGTTTTAAGACAAAATGTCAATACACCTGTAATCTTGGAATTGTTTTTCGGAGGCTTTACGATTATTAAATTCACGTTCTGATAACGAGAATACCTACCGCCAAACTGGTTGACCAATAAGCGAAAAGAAAGAAATCAATTTCTGTGATTATCAAACACCAGTGTAATTTTCTGAATGATATACCCAATTAATGAACGAAATCACATAAAAAATTAATAGAAATGTTTACAAAATATTTATAATGATGTATTCACTAAAAAAATTACGTATGATTATTTTAGTTATTCTTTATTTTTTCCTCATCTGTACAACTAGCCAAATTGGCCACTCATTCAAATGTCTGGAGCGGCGACGACGTACGTGTCGCCGAGCGGTAGATTTTCACGCAGGATGATCGCGCTGCATACAGCTTACACGTAACCGAATGTAACGGCTTATGCCGAAAGGGTGGGTTGGGTGGTGGCGCGTCGCGTTAATGGGAACACCACCCTTCGTCCAAAGCCCCCCCCCCCCCCGGTTTTGCCGAAAGGGTGCGTTGGGAGCGTTGGGTCGCGTCGCGGTTGACTGGAACCCCACCCTTCGTCCAAAGCCCCCCCCCCCCCGGTTTTGCCGAAAGGGTGCGTTGGTACTTTTTCTCATGTAATATTAAAAGACGAGTTTTGAATTTATATTTAACCTTCAAACAACCATTTCAAAGAGGCTATCGTCCGCATCGGTTTACACTCTATTACTACTAGGTCTATAGCCAGTTGGTCTAATAGACTGTTTAATATCAGTTGGTCTAATAACCAGTTGGTCTAGTCATCACTTCGTCCAATTACTGTTTGGTCTAATTGTTATTTGGTTTAATTACTATTTGGTCTACAGTCAATTCGTCTAATAATAGCCATTTGGTCTATTTTTGGTCTATTATGAGTTGGTCTAATTCCATTTCGTCTAATCATCAAATGTTCTAAAATAAAACCAAATTTGTCCAATATAAATTTGGTGTACACATCAATAAAAAGGCCCCCCCCCCAAAAAAAAAAAAAAAAAATAGCCCAGTTGGTCATATAGACGAAACGATGATTGGACCAAATGGTACCTGATTAGACCAGGAGGCTGGCTATTAGACCAAATGACAATAAGATCAATGGTTATTAGACTAAATGGGCGTAGACTAAATGATGATAGACAGAGGCTAGACCAACTGGGCAATGGACCAAAATTAATGATGTGTATGGTTGAGGGGTCTAGATATCGCGCACGAAAATTTGAAATGCTCTTATAATAGAAGTTATTTCATAATCGTACCTGAATTTCTCAATGAATATCACGAAAATGCAGAAAAATCACCTCCCAGAATCTCCTGATGATACGATGACGGAGTAGTGCGCTGTCGCCGTTTGTATGTCGGACTTTTTTTTATGCGTTCAATTTCTCGGGGTATGTAAAGATCGCGCAGCTGCCCTCTGTAGTTTCATGCGTGAAAGTGTCTGCCCCTCTGCGGCTGTAACGTGCTCCGGCTTTCGTAGAATATTTTTTCACTTGATATTAGATTCGTCCCTGTTAAGCAACAGCAGTTTTACCTAACTTGTGTATATTATTGTTATTATTATTATTATATGTGTTATTACTATTATAAGTATTATTATATGTGTTATTATTATTTATATTATTGTTATTATCATTATTACTATCATCACCACCACCATCATCGATCATCATAATCATGATCATCATTATCATTTTCATTATTATTATTATCACTTCCACCACCATCATCATTTTATCATTCTTATTATCATTATTTTTATCATTGATGTTTTCATAATCATTATTGATTTTCATTTATAAAGTTTTCTTACAATATTTCTAATCACTTTAACCAATAATATACACGTAATATAAAATGGAAAAAAGTAAAATATGAACATATATTGTGTGTGTGTGTGTGTGTGTGTGTTTGTGTGTGTGCTCACCCATTCGTCACCCTCTCATTTTCGTCACCCATTAAGTCACACTCTCATCTAATTTGTTTTCTTCAGTATCATTATGGCCCTCCCGGCCCTATCCCCTGTCACAAATATATCACAAGTTAACGCAAGAAATCACAAGCAAATTCAAATTGAAATCACACTTCAACTTCGATAGACTGAAATATTTATTCCTTTGTAATATTATAATCGTTGTGTTAAAATTTGACTTAAAACAACATTTATTAACAGTATTTCAGCGTAGCTGGCAGTAGGGACCTATAGGCCTACATTGTTCTTGTGTATGATGACGTCACGTGGTAAACGATCGATCGAACAAATTACGAATTCTATCGACTACGAACGAGACAAGCGAGACGACACGTCTAGGCTACAACATCCTTACAACAGATTTTAAGGGAAGGTAGGTTTGTGCAAGGTAAAAAATTTGAAATTTAGTGGAAAATTTGTTGGAAATAAACATTTCTTACCTGCTTCCTTCTCATGTTGAGCGGTAAGTCAGGTATGTTTATTCCATGGGCGTATCGGCAAATTTTGCGCTTAGTCCTACGCGTATTTATCGGGTCTAGGGCAACTACCCCCTGGGCAATTACCCCGGACCCTTCCCCTGGCCCTAATCCTAATCCTAATCCTGAACCTAATCCTAACCCAAACCCAAAACTCCTAACACTAAACCTAACCCCAACCCTAATCTTAACTCTAACCTTACCATTAACCAGTATTTAGCCGGGGGGTAATTGCCCTCTGGGGTAATTGCCCGGATACGGTATTTATCGCTTGCTATACGCAGTTAACGCTATGCGCGATCATTAGGTCCCTGCGCGAGACCTAATACCCTTACTATACACCAAATTTATATTGGACAAATTTGGTTTTATTTTAGACCTTGTGATGATTAGACGAAATGGAATTAGACCAACTCATAATAGACCAAATCGGTATTTGATGATATAAATTGGTGTTAGACCAAAAATAGACCAAATGGCTATTATTAGACGAATTGACTGTAGACCAAATAGTAATTAAACCAAATAACAATTAGACCAAACAGTAATTGGACGAAATGATGACTAGACCAACTGGTTATTAGACCAACTGATATTAAACAGTCTATTAGACCAACTGGCTGTAGACCAAGTGGTAATAGAGTGTAAACCGATTCGGACGATAGCCTCTTTGAAATGGTTGTTTGAAGGTTAAATATAAATTCAAAACTCGTCTTTTAATATTACATGAGAAAAAGTACCAACGCACCCTTTCGGCAAAACCGGGGGGGGGGGGCTTTGGACGAAGGGTGGGGTTCCAGTCAACGCGACGCGACGCGACCCAACGCTCCCAACGCACCCTTTCGGCAAAACCGGGGGGGCTTTTGACGAAGGGTGGTGTTCCCATTAACGCGACGCGCCACCACCCAACCCACCCTTTCGGCACAAGCCGAATGTAACCGAGCAACTTTTGTATTGATCCAAAATGTGTCGATCAAGCTGACTAGCAAAATTAAACGTTTATTATCGCGCTTCAGCTGGTAAAAAACGTGCAACTGTAAGGATCTTCAATTCAAGCACGCAGTCGACAGAAGGCCATTAACTGATGCACAACTTCGGCACTAGACCAGACGCGTTGACCACTTCTCGTAATGTCACGGTGAGTGAGTGTATGATCATGACGGATCACAACTGACTTAGAGTCTGTCTGAGGATCTAAAAACATTGTTAGCTAGAATGTTCTTAGTATATAGTGTGTAGACCACTAACAGTTCTAAGGCCTGTTTGTCGAAATGTTGTTTATAGTCCCAACAATAACACTATGTTGTTGTTATTTTAAAGATCGAAAGAAGAGAGAGAGAGAAATGGGGCCCTATACAAATAATTTGCCCCAGACAGCACTTATAATATAAAACAAACATTATAGATCTTGAAGAGATATAAACAAGAATATTAAATGCATACCAAGTCTCCTCGAGGGAGCTCATATCGTCTCCACGAGGAAGCTCATATTGTCTCCACAGAGGAGCTCATAAAGTCTCCACGAGGGAGCTCATATTGTCTCCATAAAGGAGCTCATTACGTCTCCACGAGGGAGCTCATATGATATTGATGAATACCTCATATTATTCTTCAGACAAACTCAAATAACTACACAATACACGCGCGCGTGTACCGCACACTAACTCATCCACGTGCACACACTCAACCACATACACACACCTTCAACCACGCACAGACACATCCATATCATGGTTCAACCCAAAATAATGTACAGTATTTAAGTAGAGCACACACACAATGATATGTTCTTTACAAAATAGATAAAATTACTATAACTGTATCATTGTTTCGAAAGAAAGAAGAAGAAGAAAAAAAAATATATATACAGTGTTTATATCAAGGAGCTCTAAGGCGTTGATACAGAAAAATATTTGCATATACAGAAAAATATTTGCGGTGTTTATATCAAGGAGCTCTAAGGCGTTGATACAGAAAAATATTTGCAGCAAACAACGGAGAAATATGATACAGATATAATCCTGGAATCAAAGACGTATGAGTATACCTGCGGGCTTCAAGCCCCAAAAAATAAAAAAGTACAATTTAGTGCCAGAAAGTGGGAGTCATAATAATCTTCAATATAAATTCAAACCACAGATTTAAAGTATTAATTAGGTGCAGGCGACTCATACGAAAGGGGATTAACAAATATTTTTAAGTTGTTCTCACCACAAAAATGATGAAAGGTGTATCATTTATAAATTTACACTATAGGTATATGAAGGAAGGATCCCCTGTTCTTGCTAGGGAAACGCACGCAAGGAACGTAAGACAATATACATGTATATATTTTATATAATAGAGACCCATTGAGGGAGATGCCGGGATCTGCAGCAGCGAGTGACTCCCCAAACCCGCTTGCTGCAGATTCCGGCACCTCTAGGCGAGGTGGACGGATGGAGGCCTCGACGTGACGGCTGACCAATTCAAAGGTGGGCTTGTTGTCGGAGGGGACCGGAGAGCGATGTCCGCTGCGAATGTCGCGAAGGTCTATTACGCTGAGGATAGGGGAGATTGAAAGTCCTTCCCCTGTGTACTGGGAAGGGGAAAACGAGACTAAATAAAACAAAAGTGAGATTTATCACAATCAAGCATGAAAAAAAAAAAAAAACCACACACATACAAAACAAAACAAACAAACACAATAACCCACATATCATTGATAAGCAGATATATGCCAACATGACGTGTGTATAGGCAACTCGCAATTATTTATGAAGATGTATGATACATGTACATACCTCTTCAAATGCATTCCACAGCAACGTGGGAGACATTATTAATAAACAAGTAATTGATAATACCAATAATGCATAATAACATATAATACGACGACTCACAAAATATCTTGAAATCTACGTTTGCAAAATGATAAAGTACATGTACATTCTGCAAGACTTTGCAAAGTCCATGCTTCAGCAAAGTTATGCAATCTTAAATACTGTGATATTTATTGGTTTCCTTGACATAGGCAATAACTGCGTCCAGAGCTTTGTGATTTGCGAGTAAATCAGAGATGTTTAGTGATTGCTTATGGATAGCACGCATGAGATTTGTACGTTGATTTGTGTTGTTTGCAGTGTAATAGATAATGTTCCACGGTTTCCAGTGCATTGCATATTGAGCAAAGACCAGTGGGATGCTTACGGATAATATGATAAAAAGTTGCTAATCTGGCTCTGCCCATGCGGAGTCGGTGAGTTATTATTTCATCACGTCTATTCAGACTTTCAAAGGTGAAGGTGTTTGAGGCACAGGGTTGGATGTTGAAAAGATGGCGTCCTTTCTTAGACGAGCGCCATAACGCGTTCCAAGCGTCAAGACACCTATGTTTAATTACATGTCGTATATCATCAACACTTAGAGGAACACTGATTGTAATATTCTTACGTAAACTTTGTTTGGCAAGATAATCGGCTTTTTCGTTGCCCGCTAGACCACAGTGAGCTGGTACCCATGCTAAAGTGATGTCACACCCATTCATTACAAGATTTGAGCATTTAAGAAGGACTTCATTGGGAAGGTCAAGGATATTTGAGGTGTGGTTATTCAAAAGTGTCAAGGCACTGAGAGAATCTGAGAAAATAACAGCTCAGAGAGGGGGAGAGGATTCCAGCCATGATAGGGCAAGAAGAATTGCTACCAGTTCTGTACGACAAATTGAGATGGGTGAAACCCTTTCACTTATTTCATGACGATAGTGAGGTACGTAAATTCCAATGCCAGAACAGTTAGTGGAGGGATCATGGGAACCGTCAGTGTAAATTGTCAGGTGGTTTGAATATGTGGTCTTTATGGTTTGAAGAGCAGTTTGATGTTGCGCTGAAGGGAGGGCGGTCTTGGGACATGAGCTGTGAAGAGAGAAGTCAATATTGGGATGTTCAATGGACCAAGGGGGACTGGGATAAACATGCATTGGTTGCAGCTTTAGGAAAGTGTCCGTAAGCGGCTTTACTCGGAGAGCGAAAGGAAGTTTGTTTTGTGGCCATTTATTCGAAGAGTATTGCCAGCAGTTGACAATGGCTTTTCGGACGGGGTGAAGTGGGGACAGTGTGTATATGTAGGCGCAGTAATTGAAGGCGGCCCTTTCACGGCGTATATGGAGTGGTGGTTCGTTACATTCTACTTGAAGTGCATGCAGGGCGGTGGATGGTAGCGCGCCGGTGCATATTCGAAGGGCATGGCCCTGTACTGTATCTAGTTTGCTTGAAAGGAGCGGGGATAAAGAACCATAAATTTCACAGGCGTAGTCGAGATGAGGGCGAACTAGAGACCGGTAGAGTAAGAGAAGGATTTGTGTATCGGCGCCCCAATTTGAACCAGTTAGCGAACGGAGGAGGTTTAACCGTTTGTTGCATTTCATTAAGATGTCTTGAACATGAGGGGACCATGACAAGGAGTAATCAAGGGTAACCCCTAGGTATTTATGAGAAGGGACGACTTCAAGCGGAGCGTTCTGGAGACGAATGCAGAAACCTGTGGGAGAAACTGGGCGAGAGTGAAATATAACCACTTTAGACTTATTAGTAGACAGAGAGAGTCCATACTGTGTCATCCAATCAGAGATGCTATTCACATCGGACTGGAGTTTTGTATTGATGTGACGAAGACTGGTAGAAGAATGCCATAAAGCGATGTCGTCAGCATACATAGACACGTTTGATGCACAATAATGTATAATTTCATCAATAAACAAATTGAATAATAGAGGACTAATGACGCTACCTTGCGGGAGGCCAGCTTGGCATGTACGAATGTATGAAAGTGTGGAGTTTATTTGCACCTGAAAAGTTCGTGAGTCCAGAAAACTTTGTACCCAGCTTAGAAATCGGCCTCGAAGTCCCACTGAGTATAGTCTGGAAAGCAGTACCTGATGATTAATAGAGTCAAAGGCTTGACAAATGTCAAGAAAGATAGCGACCGTATATCCTTTACTGAATAGGGATTTCCTTACTTCGGATTCTAAGCAAAGGAGATTATTGAGAATTCTACGATGTCGGAGGAAAGCTGACTGATGGGAAGAAATTAAATCATATTTATCAATAATGTACGAGAGTCTACGGACAATCATACGTTCCATGAGTTTACATACAATAGGTGTGAGAGAAATTGGGCGGTAGGAGCTGATGGAGTGTTTGTCCTTGCCAGGCTTTAGTATGGGCTTGATAATGGAGTGTTTCCATTGGGGCGGGATCACAGACGTTTCCCAACTCATGTTAATAATCTCTAACAGAGAGCAAAACATATTGTCATTTAAATGGCTTAACAACTGTTTGTTGATTCCATCGCCCCCAGGGGCTGAGTTTTTGGAAGCTTTGATCGCCATTTCGAGCTCTTTGGGAGTGAAAGGAGCGTTGAGAGGAGAATCATTGTCATGTATATAGGATGGGGGTTGGGAAGTAGGGAGAGGGAGAGTGGGAGTTAAAGAAGGCTTTTGAGAGAAAGCAACTGCCATAGCATTGGCGATACAGTGGGCGTCATGAGTATAAGTATTGTTTATAAGTATGGGTGGGAAGGTACTCCTGGTGTTATTGTTAGACAATAGTTTTACTTTGCACCATACATCTGAGAGTGGGGAAAAACGGTTCAAAGAGTTGCAAAAAGTAGTGAAATGAGAACGTTTGGCTGATATGATGGTGCGCCTGGCTGCAGCATTGAATTGTAGATAAGTGATTAAGTCATCGTAAAGATATGACTTATCAAGCTTGCGTTTGGCACGATGACGGTCGCGGACAGCTCTCGAACAGGCCGCCGACCACCAGGGAAGAGGTGGGCGACAGGTCGGGGTCTGGAGGGGAATAGAAGTATTAGCAGCTTGGGTAATACATTGTAGAAAAAGATCATACAAATCGTAAATATTTGCTGGACGAGAGCTGTGTGAATGATGTAACAATTCTAGTTCACGCTGAAATAGTTCCCAATTGGCTCTTCGAAAAGCCCAACGGGGCGGAAGATTGTCATGATTTTGAGAGGAAGCGCTAGGTATGGAAAGTCGCTTTAATGGCAAAGTAAAATGAACACTGCAATATATAAGGTAATGATCACTCCCGAGGGAAAACGGGGATACCGACCAGTTACAGTGGGGGGCTAATGACGGCGGAACAAGAGTGAGGTCAATTGATGTGGAAGATCCTCTAGCAATGTCAAAGCGTGTTGCTGAGGAATCGTTAAGCATAACAATATCGCGATCATTGCAAAATTCAAATATGACTTTTCCGTTGAGGTCCATAGTGGTTCCTCCCCATGCAGGATGGTGGGCGTTAAAATCTCCTCCAATGACATAGTATGGCAGGCAGTCGACTGTAAGTGAAAGTAAATCTTGTGTGGACAATCTTTTTATGGGATTGTAAAAATTTATCACAGTGACAGAAACATTTCTATACAGAATATTGACTTTTAAGCCCTCTAGGTGAGGGAAATAATGAACATTGCTGAAATTTACGTCTTGATGAATAAAAATTGCACAGCCACCTCCACGTGATGAGACGCGATTGCGCCACAGAGCAGTATACTTAGGAATGGAGAAATTTGTGTCATCGTGACACCAGGTCTCTTGCACGAGGATAACATGTGGGGGAGAAGGGGAAGAGTAGATGTGTTGAGTCAGCTCCGCGCCATTAGAGGGGAGCCCTCTGGCGTTCCACTGCCAAATAATGAGGTTCAGATCCATTATTGGTTCTGGTGTAGGAGTTCGAATATCTTTTCCTGGGAAACGACCACATCGAAGCAAGTGTTTGCAGATTGAACAACTAACATGATTCTCTTGTGGTCAGAATCAGCCGCATGAAGATTGTTGATAACTGTGCTCACAAAGGAGACTAGTTTTTCTACTAGGAGAATGGATGTTGTAGGAGGGAGTTGCCGTTTGTTAGTTTGAGTGGAGGCCGTATTTGTATCTGTGGGGACTGGGAGGCTTCTGTGAACCTGGGCCCTGTCAGTAGCCTGTTGGGGTTGAGTAAATGCATGGGTCACATTCACAGTGGTAGGATGGGAGCGAGAAGTAGTGATGGAGGAGGTGGTAGGGTTGGACTTGGAGTTATGAATGGGAGCAGGTATGGTGGATTGAGGAGGAGAATCGGGCACATGAGGACCTGGGAGATGTTGCGGGTCAGATTGATCTGGGTTAGAATTCATAGCCTGGGTGTTGGATTGGGTAACCTGTAGTTTTTTGGCAGCTTCAGCGTAGGAAACATGATTCAAAGTGGAGTAATTTTGCACTTTACGTGCAAGTTTGAACTTTGGGCAACCTGCGTATGCCGCGCTATGGGGGCCCCCGCATCGCAGACATTTTGGATTGGATTTGGACGGGCAAGAAGAGAGATCATGGTTTTCTCCACACCTTACACAACGCTGTTTAGATCTACATGTATCTTTTGTGTGACCAAACCTCTGGCAGTGAAAACAGCGAGAAACAGGGGGAACATATACACCTACTGGGAAAGTTTCGTAGCCAATGCACACTGATTCTGGAAGTGAGGGGCAGTCGAAAGAGAGAACAAGTACATTGGTTGGGGTGGGACCATCGTTTGATCGCTTTGAGATGCGCTTAACTTCGGTCACATCCTGGCCCGCCAGCGCCTCCTTGATGTCTTGTTCCGTTAACTCGGGCGAGACGCGTTTGATGACACCTTTTAGAACAGGAGAGAATGACTTGTCGTTAGTGACACGAATTGGGGTTTTGCAGAATTCATTCAGTTCCATAAGAGTACGAACCTGTTTAGGATTGAAACATTTGATAGTGAAGGATTTTTGTTTGCGTTGGACTTGAGACACTTTTCCTACTAGCTTGTTTATTTCACGTGCGATCTGGATGGGGTTGATGAGAGTAATGTTTTTGACTGTGCCAATGATAGTTACATGCGGGTTGAAGGGAGGACGGGTGGGTGTGTGAAACAGATCAGATTCGTCATCGGAGTAGGGTTGGGAATTCGGTCGTTGTCTTTTTCGTGATACTTCAGTAAAGCCAGTGTCGCGGCTAGGAATCGGAGTGGGGTCAGGTTCTATCTCTGAGAGGTTGTTGGGGTTTTCTTCGGAGTCATTAGCGGGAACAATGAGGGGAGGGACGTCCTGAATTCCAGACATGGCCGCCATTGTGACGGCCATGTAGGGAGAGGATCGAGTGGGGATAAACAATAGAGTGGGGCAGGGAGAGGCGAAATGAATAAAAGGGAAAAGGAGGACTAAAGGCGCACCGGACCGAATACGAAGAAAAGGAAAAAAACCAGGCAATGACAAGAGAGACCAAGCGATAGGGAACTCTAAAGAAAGTCTGAGGCCTCTCAGTTATAAAGTAAATAGGTCGGATAGTATAGAACAAAGGGAATTACAAAAGAGAACGCGTGTATAGAGGAGGTGAGAAACAAAATGGCAGCTACATGTAGCTACACACTATAGCTTTGGCAACGTGCAGCGACCGAACACTGCAGTTTACACAAGTATACACAGAATCAGATGTATTTTGACACCTGGGTGTAAATACACAGTGGATATATAATAACACAGTAACAGACAGATAATACTTTCCTTTCACAAATAAACTACAGGTGAAGTCAATCAAAGATATAGATATATGGATAATACTAATAGTGGATACTATAACTCAAAACAGAGGAAAATAGGCCTACACATCTAAGACAAAAAGAAAAATAATAATTAGACAATATACTGTTCGCTACAATGAATGATAAATGATCTTACGAAGTATATAACATCAACACAACAAAGTAGTAAAGTAAGTGATAACATGTATAAATCACGGTAACTCAAACTGTATAGGGCGGAAGCTAAAGAGCAGCGGACGTGCACTCACTGCGACAGACTGTGCAAAGCAGTGCTTGACTGCCGTGAGTCGAACAACTTACGATGATATGCGTTGTCCTTGGGGTTCAGATCCGCAGTCAAATTTCAAAACAAGTTCAGCAGAAATGTGTCACATAAGGATCAAATAAATGAAAAACAGGCTCACTCATATGATCGAGAAGAACAAACAATATTAATCAAAGCTGAAAGGCAGAAAATAGATGCAAAATTCGGTTAATAGTACAAGTAGAACAGCGAGAGCACCACGGCACGTCCGCACCCTTCAACCTGCAAGAATAGAATTGACACTACTACATCCAAACTACTACATCCAAACCAGTGCCGTATATTAAGAGAGTCTGGCCAACTCATAAATTGGACGCCATGTCGTTACCCAGCGTACAGTGCGCTTAAGGTTTTAGCGTGTGCGCTTGGGGGTTAGCGTTACGCGCAGGCGTCCCAAAGGCGCAAGGCACTGTATTGCTTGACTTTTTTTTTTAAATTATAGAGAGAGAGGGAGAGACACAGAGAGAGAAAGGGTGTAGATTGGGGGAAGGACACTCTTTCATTCCATCCATGTTGAACAAAGCCAACAATCGTCAATCATTTTACACATTTGAATAGACCATTGCAGACACAAGCACCCAGATATAGGGAAGCTGTCTAAAGGACATAATTCTTGAATATAAATATATTTTTTTTTGCTGTAAAAATAAAAGAAGAATTCACAGTATGCCGTGTCATACACTTTCACTAGACTGTATGCTATATTGTATTAGCAAGCTGTCCAGGGAACAAGAATATTGTACAACATGATAAATAAATTTACAATTCTAGCAGTGCACAGGCAATAGACGAATTCCACAGTTATTAACTTATTACTGTTTAGCACGTAAATAACCCTCAATTACCATCCTATTTAGTACCATATAGTTATAATGAAACAGACATGAAGGCCTTCTAGGTAATCCAAAAGGAAAACGCCTATGTACAATGTACAACATGAAACATCATCGGCAAGTGCTTATTATTTGAGATCATTTCATATACCTTAAAGGTATGTAAAATGATCTCAAATTGTTTAGAAATAGTTTTTAAAAAGACCTGTAATTGAACGAAAGCACAAATACCTGGATAACATATGATGATTAGGGATATCCTCAGCGACATCCGTACCAAATATAAACTACACGTTCAGGATCATTTAATATAGATATAGTTTAAAAACAAATAAAATTGTCCAAGTGGCTACCGGCGTATACCTCAGCCATATTACATTGTTCTCTTAGCAGGTGTACAGTATGCCCCCCCCCCCCAAAAAAAAAAAAAAAAAAATCACAATCAGATTTTCGCATTGATAACACCCAATAGGATTAAACTGTTTAAATGCTACTTCAGAGTCTTGAAATACAATATCTTAGCTCTCAATTTGGTAAAGCGGTCACAGAGAAAAGTGGATTGTTGTAAAGCATGTCATGAGTCTGATTCTTACGATGCTCTTGTGTGAGAATACAATATACAGAACTTGGAGGGAAGAGATTTCTGACATCTTCTACAAAACCCCTAATTTCTCTTTGACCACTGAAGCAAATCGAATGGGGTTTTCTGTAAATAATGTGGGCAATGACTGTTATAGTTTCATACCATGAATTTGTATTTAGATTGATTGACTATTTTTAAAAATATCAATGCGGAGAGTCCCGTTGTAATTTTCTTTTTTTTTTTGGTACATACGGTAGAGTACGTCTTGACAATGTTACACGTCAGTTTCATATAATTGACAGAAAAAAATGGCATGTTTGTCATAAGATATAATACGTCCAGTGTTTACTTTCCTTGAACTAAGTGTGAATGGATGACTTTTATTGTTTAAGAGAGCAAGTATTAAGGAATTTGAGCATTTTTTACTCGTCAGTTGACCTATCTATACTTCATGGCAATACCTTGAGTGGTTATTTTAAAAATATGTGGAAAATCTTGTCATTTGACTATTTTCACTTGACCTCTGACCATCATGGCCAAAATCTTTCCCTATAAATATACGCGTAACTGTGTAGTAATGATGGCATGCGAATACCGTGTTTGGTTTTAAGTTTTGCATTGGGTAATCTCTAAGGTACGGAGGAACTGGGTAATAATATCCTAACAATAGATACTAGAATTTTAACATTTTACCTGACATTGATCCTTGACCTTTGGCCCCCTCCCATGACCCCACCCCTACCCCCCAATAAATGAATAAATAAATACTAGTAAATAAATCACAAGAGAATCATAGTCGCCGCAGTAAGTTTTGTCTGGAAATACATGTACTCACCTTCAAAAATTGCATGTAGATATGTGGGAAATAGTAATATTGTTTTAAGAATTTAACCATTATGTACATGATTTTGACCTTTCACTTTCACACAAAAGTTTATAAGCTAAAGACAAAACTTCGTCCACTCACACATATGCATCTTATGTCAAACAGTTTCATTACAAACGGTGTCCAAAAAATGATTACGGAATGAAGGACAGACAGAAGGACGGACGGACGACCAAAACAGATGCCTCAGGCTACACTTCGTACGTTATGGCGCTGGCATACAAATGTAAATCAAAACTTGGATAGTCTGAAAGACACCGTGAGGAATCCAAAGAAAACATATCATACAGTTTTCCCGTCGCACACTGATTTCTCACCTTTTTTTTTTTTTTTTCCTTCGTTTGGATCTGTCGGAAAGCGGTGCATCATTACACATGAGTCAGGTGGTTCAAGCAACGCCATGCTGGGCAGGAATTTAGGCATGACAAATCTTCAGTTTTTCGCAGAAACATATCAAAATAACTTTAAAATGATATATTATATACCTTCTACTTCAATAAAGTAGACAACGGCAATGACAATTCATTATCCCCACTGCACCGTGACTGATATTGGGGATTTCCCAAAGGCAAACAAAATTAGCGCGTAGCTGCGCGTAATGAATAATGGGCACTGCGTATGAGCTTTGCTCGCGCCCGCGTGATTGACTTTGGTAACAACATGGCGCCTGTAGATCACGGGACCAGCTTTTGACCAATCACAGGCTTCAAAACACATAAGCCAAAAACCGAGTTGGCCAGACTCTCTTAATATACGGCACTGATCCAAACTATACAGGTCAGGTCAGAGGGAGTGCACTGCACTGTACTGTATTATATGGTGTCTATGTGATCCGACGACAGGGGTTACGCCATTTCCTGACCCACTTTATCTGACACAGTCCTTCTGACACACTTTTTTTGCCATTCACTTTGTACACGGGGCAGTTTTCATGAGACGGCGTCTGTTATTGGCTACTGTGCTAATGAATATTCAAGACTATGGTATGGCTTGTCGAACGTCGCGCTCAAGGCCGGCCAATAAGAGGCGGCCAGGAGCTGGTGAGCTGGAGGCGCGCGGCAAATTCTAACCTCATCCACGTGTAGGCCTTGCTACTACGTGGGCTTCCAGTACCTTTTTTTTTTTTCAGCTGCTTAACCCATCCACGTACGGGCCTCTGTGTACTAGTAATCTTCGTGCCTGCCTAGTAAGTCGGCAGTGAACTTGGGCGCGATCTTCCCTACGGCGCGATCTACACGCGAAGGGTATTCATGCTCCCAACCCCCACCCCGCGATAGCTCTGGAACATTCCATTCATTGACGGGGGTTTTATTTTGCAATGTTATCAAATAACTCTCATGTAAGCAAATTCTTGCCATAGCTAATCTATTTTAGAATAAAATCGTAATCCATCTATGATTAGATAACCTAATTCAAATTGGCAGAGACATAGAAAAATATTTGTTTTACAATCGTGATACGTTCAACTACTCATCTGTGCTGAAATCCGCATGTCTGCTCCACACATGTTATCGCTATCGCTCAAACTTCGATCGCGGTGCCGGTGGCTTGTGTGTGTTTACAACATGTGTGCATATGGAGGAAGCATGGGGCTGAAAAAACAGTACCAAGTGGTGAGGTAAAAAACAAATCGGACGTAAGAAGTCGTACATTCGAGAGCTAAACAGACAAATAGCGAAAACAAAGTCCACTGAAAAGGTCTTGACACTGTAATGTATGTTCCAAATTCATGTCTGGCTTAGTTTCGAGAGAATTTTCTACACTTGTAAAGGTTTTCTTTGCAAGAGATCAGGAGTGAGATCGGTGAAGTAGCTAAACATGTACTCTATGTGACTGTTGGTGACTGTTGCATGCATGCTTGCACGTGGCTGGGAGAGTGCGGCAAGAACGCTAGGAATGCACCACCAGCACGTACGGTGGGCTGCAAATTCTTGGGGCAAAATTAGACTTCATTGTTCAGCCCGTCTAGTATTTATATATTCATAATAATTCTAATTCTTCATGAAATCACGATAAAAATTCTTCATATTTATATTCATAATACATTTAAGAAGCGTAATATGAAATATTTTGACCTTTTTTTGAAATCCAAAGAAAACAAAATGTTTTGAATAAAAAATTGATAATAAATAATAGTTCTTGACTCAAGTCTAAACTTCGTGCGTCTTCTTCCAGTTACCCCGCAGTTGCCCATGGATACGACGCATAAATAATCAGCTGTTTGCTGAGTCATTCCTACCCTACTGCCTCTGTTCAAATTGAGAGCGATTGTGATTTTATCGGTGGCATTTACAATGTATAGTGTAACGCGAGAGTGTCCTTTGTCTAAGATTTGGTTTGCTGCCACCACATGGTTTTAGGAGTCATGACCTCCGTGATCAGTTGACTTGGTGTCAAACGATCCTAACAGTGGAGTGAAAGGCTAACTTAGTACGGCTGTGAGCAGGAATAGTTATGATGTCAGACACTATAGGCATGTGATTGGTTGAAACTTGATCTTAGAGGACAGCGTGTGTGTCTAACTGTCACGTTGTGTGCACATACACTTGACATTCACTACTGCGCATCAAACAGTCCCTAATCAACACACGCGCGCAATATGCAAACCACATTCACTAAGCACCTCGTGGTCTCACACCACACGTGCAGCCAGTGTCAAAGTTCCACGCTTCAGGCAGCCTCACATTGCCACTCCACTACACTAACACTGTCACAAACACCACACTTAGTCTCGCGAGTAGCATGGTAACATTCAATTGCTTCCGAGCGGGGTTATAATTCGATGGAGAAAGGCGTCCGCATCAAGCAGACTTATTGTGATAATTTTACCTACATGCAGTGGCGTATCTAGGGGGGGGGCAAGGGGGGCACGTGCCCCGGGCGCCACTCCCCGGGGGCGCAAAAAAAACGAAAAAAAAAAACGAAGAAGAAAAAAAAAAGGGAAAAAAACGAAGAAGAAGAAAAAAAGAAAAAAAAAAAAAGAGAAGAAGAAGAAGAAGAAGAAAAAAAAAACTCTCGCCCGGAAAAAAGGGGGGGGGCAGAAAACCAAATCAAACAAGACAACAAATAAAACATGATGCCGCCGACAAAATGACAATGTTTATTGTGTTCACACAAGATTTCCGTGTTCTGTAAGTAAGCTGAAGTACAAAAATTTTCGGCTCGCTCGATGCGCTCGCTCGCCAAAATTTATGTAAAAAAGAAGGTACGAACAAAACGTGGTGATGACATGAGTGGACAAAATTACCATGTCTATTGTGTTCACACATGTCACTTTATATTCAGCAGGCAACATGTTTCACGGAGCAGCGGCTGCCATTTCTTTCGTTCTGAAGCGATCGCCAATTGGATCAAAAGAAGGCGCCAATGGTTTCGAACATAAGGGGGGGGGGTGGGGGCGCAAAAAAAAAAACACAACCCAAATCAAACAAGATAAGAACAAAACGTATTGATGACGCGGATATATACAAATTTTGGCTCACTCGCTCGTACTAATTTAGAGTATTTTTTTAAAGTCCTCAGTTTGTTGGTATGAAAAGTTATCTATAAGGTCGTCACTATATCTTGTAAAAATTGTAAGATTTAATAAGCAAAAAATGACAAGAATTTCATGTTTTGTAAGCTGAAATACAAAATTTTTCGGCTCGCTCGCTGCGCTCGCTCGCCAAAATTTATCCCCAAAAAGAGATAAGAACAAAACGTGATGATGACGCGGAAATATATAAATTACGACTCACTCGCGCGTACTAATTTAGAGTATTTTTTAAAGTCCTCAGTTTGTTGGTATAAATCGTTATCGTCGTCACCATATCTTAATTAGAATTGTAGGATTTAATAAGCAAAAAATGACAAGAATTCCATGTTTTGTTAGCTGAAATGCAAAAATTTTCGGCTCGCTCGCTGCGCTCGCTCGCCAAAATTTATTACAAAAAAGAGATAAGAACAAATCGTGATGATGCCGCGGAAATATACACATTTCGGCTCACTCGCGCGTACTAATTTAGAGTAGTTTTTCTAAGTCCTCAGTTTGTTGGTATCAATCGTTATCTATAATTCCGTCACCATATCTTTATTAGAATTGTAAATTTTGAAAAGCAAAAAATTACAAGAATTCCATATTTTGTTAGCTGAAATACAAATTTTCGGCTCGCTCGCTGCGCTCGCTCGCCAAAATTTATTACAAAAAAGAGATAAGAACAAAATGTGATGATGCCGCGGAAATATACCAATTTTGGCTCACTCGCGCGTATTAATTTAGAGTAGTTTTTTTCTAAGTCCTCAGTTGGTTGGTATTAATCGTTATCTATAAGGCCGTCACTATATCTTGATTAGAATTGTAAGATTTAATAAGCAAAAAATGACAAGAATTCCATGTTTTGTAAGCTGAAATACACAAAAAAATTCGGCTCGCTCACTGCGCTCGCTCGCCAAAATTTATCAAAATTCATTACATTTAAATCACCCTCAAAAAAGTACATCATGACAGTGGACTGTGTTTAAAGTCTCTACGGGATGGGGTTGGGGTTGAACACTTTTTCGGAAATTAGGGGCGCAATTTTCGCGCTTGCCCCGGGCGCCGTTTTCCCTAGATACGCCACTGCCTACATGTACTTAGACTTTCAAACTACAACTGACCTGTTTGTAAGGAGAACTTACAGGCTACAATTCAAACTACGATACGACTACAGGGTACTGGTACTTCACATCAACACTCACTTGACACTAATCGTGACGCACAGGCAACCAGGTATGTACAAGAACTGTAAGAAATTGTAGTTTACAACGTTAGGTTCAGATGTAATAACTTTGATCACTTGTTATTACATAACTATTTACAAGGCATTTGGTCTTCGTAAACCATAGTAAAATGCAATTCAAACAAACTCATTCACACTTTGTACATTGTACGGTATATGTAATGTAGCTAATCTACAGAACTTCACCCGTTCTGCGATATGTAGAGTCTAACTTTAGCTAGTGATTCTTTAAGGCTTTGTAGTTTGTATTGACTGTAACAAAAGAGAAAAGAAAAGCTAAGTGCAGACATTTTGTGTAAGAATTGGAAAGGTTACCGTGGGACTAAGTATCTTCACGTAAGACTAAAAACATCGTATGTAGTGAACCCACACACACAATTCCGTTGCCTACTACAGTGTATTATAAATATTAGAGTTTATTTTAACAGTAGCTATCCTATCGTTTAGACAAATGCTTAGGTTCTATATTTGTGACATTTAACAGTCTTTCTTTCCATCCTTCATTACGTTCTTATCCGCAACCATAACCTTGCTCCGAGCAGGCCCCTTATGTACTCTCTCGGTCTTCCAAACCTCCAACCTAGTTAATATGACAGTGTCTCTACCTCAGATCCCCAAACGTCCTCCATGTCCTCATGCCAGCAATCAAACATTAGCCATTCTTCAGTATAAAAACATTCTTCCTCCCAATCCACTCCTCTGCACCCTACGGCGGGCTTTCATGGCCTTTTCCGCCCCAATTACTATTCCCTAACATGGTCACTGGTTTGGTGCCACACAGTGCCACTTAGAAGACATAGCAATTTACATACGTTCGCTTATAGCTACTGGCCTCAAGATTCTATCTCCCGGCAACTATGACAGGTAGATTCTTCTCATAAAAACAACTGTCTGTGTTTTCCAACCTGTTCCATAACTTTCACGAACATTTATAAATAACTGAGAATTTATATTTTCAACATTGGCATCTAGTACAATCCTCACATAAAAATGTGAATCATCACTGTAAAAGTGAACCACTCTCCTTAATGCTAAGTGAAGTGTATCAATCATTCTATCGGGGGGGGGGGGGAGGGGGAACAACGGCAGGCATAAAGGTCCAAATTCTCCAACTAGCACGGTGGCTGGAACCCAGGTTGGTACAGATCCTCTTGCTTGCCAGACTCCAGCCTAGATGCAGGGATGATACTAAGATCACGTTCACAAGTTGATGAAAAATACAAGTTATGCCTATTCGGCAAGTAAACACCAGGCTCTGTATTGCTAACGCCATGTATCATCTTTCGACTGTGCTTATTCAGCACAAAAACTGTTATCCTTGTGCAGGATTTCACTCCAGATGGGTTGACAATACTCGGGAGTCAGAGTTGAAAAGGAGGGGGGGGGATAGGGTAGAAAAGGGGGGGGTGTACATACTCTGTACTTACACCAAGCATCAATACTGCTGAACAGTGTTAACTTATATCGAGGAAAGATGCATTGTAATGCATCCATACATGCTATACTTGCATGTAAACACATCCTTATACAATTTCTATTTATGCCTTTATAACATACTGACTTCTGCTATAGATCCTATAACACACATTTGTTCCATAGTAATCTTGCCACAATACCTGGACTTTAATACTTCATAACCTGTCTATGATACCAATGTACTGTATGGTAACCATGCCAAAGAATACCAATTTAACCAGTACAGTAGATTCAATTATACATCACTTGTTTCCTATCGAGGTACGCTTTACCACTTCGAACTAAGTTCTTAATGTATGGCAAAGTTTCTGTAAATTGGTATTACATAATAAATGGATGATTTACTAAGACCACAAAAATGTTTCTTTTCTGCATTCCAATTCAGAAGTATTGAAATTCACATCTACTGAAGATGAGCCATGTTATGTTCTGAAAGATTATTATATTGTAACTGTTATTAAAAATCCGTAGTCAGAGAGAGAGTCCAAAAGTCAAAAGTATTCTAAATCTATCCATGTTCCCCTATCGTGGGATCCCCGGATCCCAAATTTGCACCTCTCTTTGCCCTCTTCTGTTGTCTCTGCTTGGTCTCATCTAATATAAATGAATTGAATCATGAGACAATAAAACATATGACTGAATACAGCATCTCAATCTTGGTCTCTTCTATCACTCAGTCTAAGTTGTCACACTTTGGTCACTTTACTATTGAAATCCTTCTATACTATCATTGCCAACAATATTAAAACCATTCTTAATTGTCAACAACATTCAATAGACATTATCAAACCAGATACATCAGTCACTGACATATTATGACATTTACTCTATGAGGCATAAAAAAGAAAACAAGTTAGACTTACAGTGGATGGAGGTTGAGGACGATTGATGTAGGTCCTAACTAAGAAGTGCTGAGTGCTTGTGGTTCGATCCGTGAATTTCCCGAAAAGTGACGAATCAAGCTTCCCGCCGGCTATATATATATATACGGCGATCCTGCCCGCTCATTGGCTAAAAATCCCGTAATTAAGCCCTTTGTTTTACTACGCCCCCTACGTTCGCGTTCAATATCACCAAGACAACTAACGGGTTGCACATCTAATTCACAGGGGAACCCGCGAACTACAAACGGGACAGTCGGGATTGTGACTATAAATCAAGCTTAATTATTCAGGATACACATCAGAAACAATAAATTATGGTAATTTAGAAGTATGAATACCTCTCAGCTTGACCAGCTACGGAAACAGGTATTGTACGCACCTTTGATTCATGTGACAAGTTAGGGTTCACTAAACAATCGCAACTTAGTCCCACATACTATAATCTATGGTGTTATCGGTACCTCCTGCCTACAATGTGTAAACTGAATGTGTAGTTTATCACGATCGTGATTCTGTATAGAATATAAAGTCTGCACTTAGAAAAAGATTTTCAGAGAAAAAAAATGTACTGGGGGGGGGGGGGTATTCACCACAATAGTTTCATGACCTAATCCAATAAAACTAGACAAATTTAAACATCAAATGTTGTGACAGTTTTTCCCTAACAAAAAAGTCCTGTGGTACTCCCTGTGGTACTTGTCGGTACCACACAATGTACCACACACTTGTAATGTTACCACAGGAACTGTGTGGTACTGTACCACAGGCTTGTAGGGTACTCCCTGTAGTACTTGTCAGTACCACACAATGTACCACATAAATAAATGTTACCACAGGAACTGTGTGGTACTGTTTTACAGGCTCATGTGGTACTCCCTGTGGTACTGGTTGGTACTGCACAATGTACCACACAAATATATGTTAACACAGGAACTGTGTGGTACTGTGTCACAGGATCGTGTGGTACTCTGGGATGTACCACAGGGCAGTACCACAGGACATTACCACAGGAAAGTTCCACAGGACAGTACCACAAGACAGTATACACACAAATTGTCCTGTGGTATTTTGGGATGTATACCACACAACAGTACCACAGGACAGTACCACATGAATTGTCCTGTGGTATTTTGGGACATACCACAGGAGAGTACAACAGGAAAGTACCACAGGATAGTACCACAGGACAGTAGCACACGACTTGTTCTGTGGTATTTTAGGACGTACCACAGGACAGTACCACAGGGCAGTTCCACAGGACAGTACCACAGGAAAGTACCACAGGATAGTACCACAGGACAGTACCACAGGAATTGTCCTGTGGTATTTTGGGACGTACCACAGGACAGTACCACAGGATGGTACCACAGGACAGTACCTCACGACTTGTCCTGTGGTATTTTGGGACGTACCACAGGACAGTACCACAGGGCAGTACCACAGGAAAGTACCACAGGATAATGCCACAGGACAGTACCACACGACTTGTCCTGTGGTATTTTGGGACGTACCACAGGGCAGTACCACAGGACAGTACCACAGGAAAGTACCACAGGATAGTACCACAGGACAGTACCACACGACTCGTCCTGTGGTATTTTGGGACGCACCACAGGACAGTACCACAGGGCAGTACCACAGGAAAGTACCACAGGACAGTACCACACGACTTGTCCTGTGGTATTTTGGGACATACCACAGGACAGTACCACAGGAATTGTCCTGTGGTATTTTAGGACATACCACAGGACAGTACCACAGGACAGTACCACAGGATATTACCACAGGACAGTACCTCACGACTTGTCCTGTGGTATTTTGGGACGTACCACAGGACAGTACCACAGGGCAGTACCACATGACAATACCACAGGGCAGTACCACAGGACAGTACCACAGGACAGTACCACAGGAAAGTACCACAGGATAGTACCACAGGACAGTACCACACGACTTGTTATGTGGTATTTTGGGACGTACCACAGGGCAGTACCACAGGACAGTACCACAGGATAGTACCACAGTACAGTACCACACGACTTGTCCTGTGGTATTTTGGGACGTAACACAGGACAGTACCACGCGACTTGTCCTGTGGTATTTTGGGACGTACCACAGGACAGTACCACAGGGCAGTACCACAGGGCAGAACCACAGGACAATACCACAGGAAAGTACCACAGGATAGTACTACAGGACAGTACCACATGACTTGTCCTGTGGTATTTTGGGACGTACCACAGGACAGTACCACACGAATTGTCCTGTGGAATTTTGGGACGTACCACAGGACAGTACGACAGGAATTCCTGTGGTAATTTTCGATGTATACCACAGGAGAGTACCACAGGAATTGTCCAAAATCCCACAGGAAAATCATAATATGGTGCTATTCCAGACAGAAGTACCACACAGCAAATTAAATTCGTAAGTACCACAGAAAAATGCTACAGGATATTCTTTTTTTTTTTCTTAACATTTTATACCAGAGGACTATCACATCAGGAGAATATCAAACAGCAGTACCACACAGGAGTACCACACAGGAAAATTGTAAGGCAGAATCAACTGAAATTTATAACAAAATTACAAACAAAAAAGCACATATTAATATTCCTCAATTAATTGATAGATGAGTTATGCTGTGAATTATAACAATTGATTTGCCATTACTTATCCTGTCCTATACTCCTACAGTATTACCTATTTAGTGAAAGTGCTGATGTAAAGCATGAGAAATTTCATAAGGACTTCTGTGGTACTCCTGTGGTACTCCTGTGGTACTCCTGTGGTACAAATTTTTACATAGCTCATGAATATTCATAAAAAGCACTCTAGATTTTAGAAAATACATATATGACTTAAAAAGTCAAAGTATTAATGATGGAACTTACTTTGAACTTTATGAAAGATTGTCTAATTATGTTATGTTATTCCTAATATCATAGATATTGTTATGAAAGTGTAATTTCATATCTTGATAATAAAGTATAATCGAGTTAGTAACCATGCCTTAATGCTTTACGGATAGACGGCCATATATATATGTACTGAGAGGGTCGATGGCTAGCTAGGAATAGAATATGACTATATAGATCTATTATAGGACTAGATTGGCACTTGGCCATTAGACTCTCGTTTGAGGTTATATGTTAGGAGTAGGACAGGTTATTAAGTAGGGCCATGTTTGTCCTAAAATCCATCACTCACCTATCAGAAATATTCCTTGAAATGTGGCTAAAGTCTCCCAGATTTTTTTTTTTTCGATCTATCCTGTGTGGTACTCTCCTGTGGTACCATGGAAATGCTGTGTGGTACTGCCCTGCGGTAATGCTGTGTGGTAATGATCGACCTGTGGTACTGTCCCAAAATACCACAGGACAGTTCCTGTGGTACTGTTCTGTGGTACTAGTCCTGTGGTACTGCCCTGTGGTACGTAGCAAAATACCACAGGAATTCCTGTGGTACTGCCCTGTGGTACGTCCCAAAATACCACAGGAATTCCTGTGGTACTGTCCTGTGGTACCGGTCCTGTGGTACTTTCCTGTGGTACTGCCCTGTGGTACGTCCCAAAATACCACAGGAATTCCTGTGGTACTGTCCTGTGGTATGTCCCAAAATACCACAGGACAATTCCTGTGGTACAGTGAAACCCCGTTATAACGAGGTCCGTGGGACCGGCGATATTACCTCGTTATAACCGGTACCTCGTTATAACCGTACGCATCAAAAACAAAGAAAAACATAAGCACGACGTCATAATATACCCAACAATGAAAGTTAAGAACATCCTTTGCGTTGTTATTACACAATAAATGGATCATTATTATCGAGAGAATAAAGGGAAATTATTTGTGAATTAGGCGAAAAAGTCGGGGATGAAATAGGTTAATTCTTTATTTTTCTTCCGAAAATCTCTTCGCATAATAGTGCACGTTATGTTCTTGAGAAGTATAGACCTATATTATATTAAAATCACATTGTATAAAATGCGTTGTTTACCGTAACTTGCGAGGTATTTTTACGCTGTTGGTGTCAAGCGGGAATGCGATAATTTCATGAATCATTTCGGCTGTATTCTAATACAATGTATGATCGTTGCGCCCGAAAGATTAAAATGCGTTGTTTATTTTCTTCCGAAAATCTCTTAGCATTTTGTGCATCCGTTCTTGAAAAATAAGCGACAGGATTGAATTTAGAAGGCTGTGATCCTTTTTACGCAGATCTGTTCCTCATAGACCATTCTGAAAGAAAGAAAATCTTCATTGTGAAATGCGTTGTTAAAATTGTGATAATGAACAAACCCAGATCTATTTAAATTGTTAAATGCGTTTGTTTCTTTTTCTGAACGACGACTAAGTAGCTTAACATGCGTTATTCAACTATTTTTACGCTACTGTCAACCGGCGAGATCGCGATGATTTCAGAGTAACATTCGTGCGTCGTTTAGCGTAACTTGCGGGGTATTTTTACGCTGTTGGTGCCCAGCGGGAATGCGATGATTTCATGAATCATTTCGGCTGTAATCTTATATAATATGTTCGTTGCACCCGACGGGATTAAAATGCGTTGTTCATTTTCTTCCGAAAATCTCTTCGCGTTTTGTACATCCGTGCTTGAAAAATAAGCGACAGGATTGAATTTAGAAGGTTGTGATCCTTTTTACGCAGATCTGTTCCTCATAGACCATTCTGAAAGAAAGAAAATCTTAATTGGGAAATGCGTTGTTAAAATTGTGATAATGAACAAACCCAGATCTATTCAAATTGTTAAATACGTTTGTTTCTTCTTCTGAACACCGATTAAGTAGCTAAACATGCTTTATTCAACTATATTTTTACGCTACTGTCATCCGGCGAGATCGCGATGATTTCAGAGTAACATTCGTGCGTCGTTTTACCGTAACTTTCGAGGTTATTTTACGCTGTTGGTGCCCAGCGGGAATGCGATGATTTCATGAATCATTTCGGCTGTAATCTCATACAATGTATTATCGTTGCGCCCGAAAGGATTAAAGATGCGTTCTTTATCATCTGCCGAAAATCCCTTCGCATTGTATCCATCCGTTCTTAAAAAAATTGCGACAGGATTGCGTTATTCAACTATTTTTACGCTACTGTCACCAGGCGAGATCGCGACTTCATTAATTATTTCGGCTATGATCCTACACTCGTATTTGCTAACCAGCAAAAGAACTGAAGTCGGGACTACAAAATTTGGAAAGGATATAATGTTGAGTTGAACACGCATTCCAATTTCCATATTTGCCACGAGTGTCGCTACATGAAAAGTTTTTGAGTGCGTTATCTTTTTTCCCTTGTTGCGCTGTGGTCTGACCTATAACATTACGCACGCGTGTGATCTCGCGAAAAAGAAAATCGAGTGATTATGTTTAATAATTTAGTAGGAACATCGAATGGCATTAATGTGTTGTTGTTTTTTTTTGCGTGGTTTAGAAGAAAACATGGAAGGAACCGTTCTCTGCAAAACGTGAAAAAGACATGGATAGCGTGAATTCGATTTTCAATGTTTCATTTGTCTCGTGTTTGAAAAGCGGCAAGTCAAGAAATGGTACCTCGTTATATCCGATCAAATTTCTTATGTTTTTCTTTATCATGATGCGCCGAAAAAGTCCTCGTTATAACCGGAATCTCGTTATAACCGAACTCGTTATAACCGGTTCGTTCTGCCATAGGTTTACACGCAAAGGAAAACGGGACCGACGCGATCACCTCGTTATAAGCGGTTCCTCGTTATAACCGAACTCGTTATAACGGGGTTTCACTGTACTGTCCTGTGGTACTTTCCTGTGGTACTGTCCTGTGGTACCGTCCTGTGGTAATTACCACAGGAGTACCACAGGACTTTTTTGTAAGGGTTGTCAGAATTTCCTATCAATATCACTTGTTGCCACGATAGTTTTGAGATTTCACTAGCTTCATTATCGAAGCTGTTCTGAGGCTGTTGGACATTTGAAAGAACTGCTTTGTAAGAAATCACCTTTTATTTATTATCTATTTTCACACACAAGAATTTTGATGACTTACATAATCTTTTAAAACTATTCTAATGTCATAATATTTCATGATGGTACCGTATGTGTTCTGTCTTTACATGGCAAGATGGGATTTTTTTTTTCTTCCGTCCAGGGTCAAAGAAGGAAGTGACAGGAAGGAAACCAACACGATAGGAAGGAAATGAAAAGGATAGAATGAAACACCTGCTCAGCGGGCTCTTTTTTATTGATTTTTACAATGGTGAATGCAGTACATCAGAATTTAAGTAAATTTACAGTTCTAAATAATTTATCATTTGAAAAATGAGCAAAGAAAATGGGATATAATCGAGTTCTTAAAATGAAAACTAAATTAGCATCGCCATTTAGATCTAATATTTACTAAAGAATAGCCCTGAGGCAACCTTATTGTCAAGCTTTTGGTTGAATTTCTTTAGAGAAACGAATTTTTGGAGCACTAACCCAAGTGAACAACCAAAAGGTTAAAAAAAAAACTGATTAAATGCAGGTCTCTAGGTCTAGACCACTCCTGTGCATGAGCGAGCAACAGCCCCCGTGGACAGTGTCACTCTCGTCCTTGGCCTAGGCTAGGCTACTCGTGTCGTTCTCGCCGTCATCAATGATCAACGTCATGGTCACACGAAATAAATTGCATCATCAAAAGGGTTCGTATATCATCACCAGAATCATTATGATCATCATCACTATCATCTCAACCACAGCAAAACCCTGAATATCATTCCCACCATAGTCACTCCCAGCTCACAAAAACACATCAGCATACAGACATCGCAGACTTTGTAGCTAACTACATTAGACTTTAGATCAATGTTAGTTGTACACAAAATGAAACGGAGGTGGAAAACTAGTAATGAATACACGGAGATCATCAACGATGGCATTTTACCGTAGAAAAAATACACTGAACATCTTGCACCGCAAAAAAAAAAAAAAAAAAAAAAAAAATTGAGGTAAAAAACTACGTTGAGGAAAACTAGGGTGAAAACTCGCTGCTTGACAAAAAAAAAAATTGCTATGGTATACCATAAAAATACCATACAATGTATGGTACCATACCATAAATGGTATTGTATGGTATCATAGACTTATACCATTCGAATACCATATGAATACATCACAAATACCATATACCATACATACACCATACACATACAATTTGTATACCATACACATACCATAACACATGTACCATCCATATACCATACATATACCATACAAATACCATACATCTCATTTACATTTTTGGGACAAATTTATGCAAATTTATGCTACCATACATCTACCATAAAAAAAAATACCATACAGTTACCATATAACCACCATACACTTACCATATATTGTTAACCATACATCTACCACAGAACCACCATAAATTTACCATATAAACACCATACAGATCCAGCAAGCAGCATATACCTACCATATAACTACCACACATCTACCATATTACCACCATACACCACCAAAGCACCATATATCATCATATAGCTACCACAGAAGCACCATATAATTACCATACAACCACCATACACCAACCAGCAAAGCACCATATACCTACCATATAACCACCATACAGCTACCACAGAAGCACCATATAGTTACCATACAATCACCATACACCATCCAGCAAAGCACCATATACCTACCATATAACTACCACAGTAGCACCATGTACCTACCATATAACCACCATACACCTACCACCGAAGCACCAGATACCTACCATATAACCACCATACAGCAACCATAGAAGCACCACATATTTACCATACAACCACCATACACCATCCAGCAAAGCACCATATACCTACCATATAACCACCATACAGCTACCACAGAAGCACCATATAGTTACCATACAACCACCATACACCATCCAGCAAAGCACCATATACCTACCATATAACTACCACAGTAGCACCAGATACCTACCATATAACCACCATACAGCAACCATAGAAGCACCACATATTTACCATACAACCACCATACACCATCCAGCAAAGCACCATATAACCACCATACAGCTACCACAGAAGCACCACATATTTACCATACAACCACCATACACCATATATCTACCATATAGCTACCATAGAAGCACCATATACCCACCATAAATCTACCACAAAAACATCATACATCTACCATAGGAGAACCATATATATACCATAGCGGTATCATACATGTACCATATAACCACCATACATATACCAAGAAGCACCATACACCCACCACAAATCTACCATAGCGGTATCATACATGTACCATATAACCACCATACATATACCGAAAAGCACCATATAACAGCCATACATCTACCATATAACCACCATATATCTATCATATAGCCACCATACATTTACCTCAGAAGCACCATATACCCACCATAAATCTACCATAGCGGTATCATACATGTACCATATAACCACCATATCCTGAAAAGCACCATATAACAGCCATACATCTACCATATAACCACCATATATCTATCATATAGCCATCATACATCTACCATAGAAGCACTGTGTGGTAAAAGCATGGTGATTTTGTGGTAGATGTATGGTGGTTATATGGTGAATGGTGGTTATATCCCTAATAGCAGAGACACATCTTAAAAACATCTTAAAGACGTATTTTCCTGACCAGTAAGTTGTCTTAAAGACGTCATATAACGGCACAAATAAGACGAAAACTTGCACCAACGCGAGACGTCGTGATGACGTCATATTTTTACGTCATTACGACTTCTTACTGGTCATGAAATGACGTATTTGAGACGTTATTAAGACCAGTAACTGACCATAATATGACGTAATTCTTAGCTGTCACTGGTCATGACAAGGTGTCTTTAAGACCAGTTACTGACCATAATACATTGTATGACATGTTTAAAACATAATTCACACATTTAAATGGGCATGAAAAGACGTCATTAAGATGTATTTAAGACCTGTTACAAGTCATGACAAGATGCCTTTACGGCATATTTTGGACATGTTACTGGTCATGAAAAGACTTCATTAAGATGAGTTACTGGTCAGAATAAGTCGTAATACTCTGAAAACATTTTAAAATGTATAAATGTTCACAAAGATGTCTGTGTGATATCATTACGGTGTCAATAATTGTTTTATTTTAAATTCTATTTATCATGTAAAATGAGTGGGACAGCATTAATGCATCAAAAAGACAGATTGTTCTATGGTTACAGTATATCAATGTATAATTTACAGTACTCAGTGTAATGAGCATACTTGTCTTACAACTACACCTGTCAAAACCACCTCATAAACTAACACTTAATCACTAACACAAGACAAAGACTACAATACTGCATCAAAAAATTAAATACACACAAGTTGATTAGAAACGTATTTACATAATTCAATCATGAACACAAGAAAAACACATACATTCTATATCTTGAAAAAAGGAAAACATTTTTAAAAATACACTTTGCTGTTAACATAGCAGTTTCCAAGCACATGTATTGAAGGTCTAACTAGTATATTGCTTACTAGAATCAACTGAAAGACCTGAAAATTTACACATACAGAGTAGAATAATTTAACCACCCCCTCAAAAAAAAAAGACCAGTATTTTCAACATTTGGATTTCAATATGCAAATTTCTTATGAATTTTAGGGAAAGTTGGAATTTCATCTAAAATCAATGAAAAATAGAACTCCTTCAGCTTTTCTGTAGAAAAAAAAAAAATCTTCCAAATGATGTAATTGATATCCATGACACAAATTCGTACAAATTTTGCACATTTCCTATTTTCCTTTGTTTTTTGTTTTTACAGAATTTTCTGCTTTTTAAAAATGGAAAGGGAAAATCTAGCCATGCTTACTTTAGACAATAATAAAATATAATTTTAAAAACTGTATACCCCCTTGCCCCCAATGTCACTGGAGGGGGGTGATTACCAACAATTTCAGAACATGAAATGGCGGTTCTCCACAAGACTGAGCATAGAATTCATGTTATTGCTGATATAGTCTGTTACTGTTTCACCTTCCAAAGCTCTGATACAAACTTCCAATTTTTGGCTTGATAAAATATCCACGTGTATCAAACATTTTGAAAGCCTCTCATAAAAAGCTTATCATATGATTGACAATCTGTAGATGTCCGAATTTTCACACTGTAACATTGGCAATTCGCCGGGGCAGCGGCTGAGCTGCTGCAAGCAAGAGCACAGAAGTGCAGTCTCAACTGCTCTGTGTTGGTTGTATACCTGCTGCGATGTGGCGTGTGAGAGCCATATGACAGGCGTAGAAGTCCGCATTTCACTGACTGTATAATTTATTAGGGAGTTAAGATTGCACCTTGACATAGTCGACATGAACCGATGGCGTCATTTAAGGCTACATTTACATGGTGCAGTGGACGACGTTCACCCGTCTGAGATGACGTGAAATTGGCGGGTTAGGAGTGAACACATCGACGTACTGTTGAGAGCGAGGCACATGCGCAGTAGCCCTTTCGTTGCAGGCAGACATGATCTCGACTCCGTCCACTAGTGCATGTTCACTGAAATCTTAAACTTCCTATTGGGAAACCACACACAAGTAGACGTGCTAACTACAATAGGTTGTGGGTGTTGACTTTTGTTCCAGCCTTTTTGCAAAATTGTTTATTCCACACTGACGTAGTAATTTCCATTGGATGCTTCCTTGGAGACAAGATACAGCTAGTACAGGGTGCTGAGTAAAGCTAGCTTGTTACTTGCGAATTTTGTCACGGGGCTTGCTCTGGATCCTGAAATGACCAGTCATGTTGGGGATGCCACAGCTGGTTGCTGGACTTAGAGTGCTGGGAAAAGAAGGGGATGTGAAATGAAGATTTGAAATACTGGTGGAACTTCTTTTTGCTACTATAAATTACATCTTAGCCATATACTGAGTATCAACACAAGAGTTTTGGGTCAATTTAACATGAGTCACAAAATTAATGCTCATCTAAGTTAACATATTCATTACTCTTCTTACCCATCATTGCTAATTTTCTAGGGCAAGGTGCTAGGTAAGCATGTGCCCGCTTGCCCTGGGCAAGTCAAAGTTGGGCAAGTGTTGTGGAGCAAAGGCAAAAACTGATTGCTCAAATCAGGCAAGGAAAATTCTCAAAGTAAGGTGGATTTTTTTTTTCTTAATATTCCTCAAATGCCATTATGCAGTTAATGAATTTGATCCTATCAAGGTAGGACAAACTGATGATCCAAATGGATGACTTGGTACTCTCTAGTTACTACAATCTTCACACAAAAGTATATGTTTTCATTGGCTTATACTCTTCATAATGATCTGACTTTGCAAGGAGAGGAAATTTGTGAAAACTTTTCAGATTTACCAAAACTATCTTTGTGCTTTAGAATCAGTAATGTGATAATCACCTGATTCTTCTATTGCTGATGGTTGCCTCCAACATGGAATCCACACCTAATCTGTTGCCTTTTGACACCTCCTGGTGGCTATTTCATGATTTTCTGTGCCAGAGATAAAAGTGAAAAAGGTGATCCAAATTGTGACTGAGACCACACAAGACCGTACACAAGTGCCATTCATCTACCAATATTTCTTGTGAGCAATGGAGAGTGATTCATGGGCTATGGATCACTTTCCAAGAAATATTGGAAGATGAATTAAGCTTTAGAGGCTTATATTTTTTCCCTTTCTATTCAATAAAAAAAAAACTAACGATTCAAAGATCCATGTATTCATTAAGCAATAAAAAGCAAGTTACAGAAAACAATACATTTTCTATTACAAATATCAGTCTAAAATTCATATCTACAGTCTCTTTAAATCAAATTATAGGCACACTTTTTGGAGTATAAAAGTGGGGAAAATCAAGCAAGTTGAAAGCAAGCTTCACATAACACATTCCATCATATGAATACATTGTACATCATGTATGACAAAAAAAAAATAAATTAATCTATTCTGCACATATTTTTGTTGAATATTAATTGAACTCAAATGCTCTTTCACTGAAAATGATGTGAATCCTAGCATATTGCAAAATACAGAGTCATAAGTGCACTTATTTGCCTCTTGAGGGTCAAATCAAATGCAAAGTTTGCATGTCGATTTTATGCTTATATTACGTACTACCACGGTCATTACTGTATTATGTTGTCAATAGATTTTTTTTTTTTTAAACATGTAAAATTGTCCCTCGGGGGGGGGGGGGGGGGCAACTGCCACTGAAAGGTGGACACCATGCTCATTCAACAAAACATATAAAAGGTTTTTTTTTTCACGGTCAGGCAATGCATGCGCGAACAGTGGAAAAGGTATCAAAATCACAGAAATTTTGAAAAAAGGGTTCGCTTTTCAATAGCTCGATATGTGTTCAGGGAATATATTTTACAACTCATGAAAATCTGAATACGAATACTTCATACGGCGGAAAAAATCGAAGGGTCATTAACGGTAGGCCCTACTCATTTAGGGTCCATTTTGAAAGTTCATGAACAAGCATGGTGTCCACGTTGCAATGGCAGATGCCCCCCGCCCCCGGAATTGTAATTGATGGTGATGAATTATGGGTGCTCGTGTGGTATCATACCTGTGATGTACAAAACCCAAACAAGCCATGATGTCCAGCCTCCAGGACTCAGGGTCAGGGGCTCAGAGGGAGCATTGGTCATCATCATACATGTGCCTTTCTCAACATGAGTGGTAGGGCAGGCTGGTACATGTGTCTCGCATCAGTTCTGCCCTACGTACACGTACAAAGCTCCCATTTGTTGCCGACAAGTGTACAAATGTAGTTCATGTCATGGCTCCTCCAGTCGCCCTCCATTCCTACAAGCACTTTTCATGCTCACTGCTAGCAGCCATACCTTTAAATATGAAATTAAAACAAACAAATTGACAAAAACGATTTCATTACTTCACTGGAAAGTATGATCGAGTTTAAAAAAAAAAAAAAAGCCACTTCCTGCATTTAAATTGCCACATCAGCAAAAGTAAATTTGTTTCATGTGCTGTATTTTTATAAAGTTGCATGTTCTCTATAAATTTCTTAAAAGCCTCAATCAACATTGGAAGGCAGTGTCTAACATTGTTCAATCCAAAATTGTTGAATTGTTCTTATCTAAAGTTTCATCATATAAATCAATGCAGATTGCAAGAATTCTTATAGAGAACCAATATTAACGAAAACATTTTGAATCAGCAATGTGACAAAAGGCCTCCTCCAAAATCCAAATGCAAATTTGACAGTATCTGCACATAAATAGTAGTAGTATTATGTTTAATTAGTATTAAATTTGCATTCGACATTTCTAGGGTGTTATGTTTCCAGTTCCTCCTTTTTATCCACGAAACATCACCACATACTTGCATGACAACAAAGTTAAAGAGAATTCATTTTTAAAATAGATTTTAACAATGAACACTATAAAGGCTTCATTTAGACAAATACATGTAGCAGGATAACACGATATATTATTTATTTTGCAATCGCAATGTCACTCATTTATCATTATCACTGACAACTGATATATGAACATGCAATCTTCTTGAGTACACACAGCCTCATACTCACAGGCTGTAACACACGAATATGCATGGGTTAGACTGCTTTGTGTTCCATATGGGCCATGGGCTCTGACCTTGTCCTTGTCTGTAAGAATTGTAACATTGTCATTGACAGTGTCAACGACAATAGATTAATTGGGTCAATCCACGTCAAATCATCCAATTTTCAGAAAAGTTGTCACCCGACCCCCTCCGATTTTCTTAAAAATCGCACCAAATGTTCCCCAAAGTGTCTGACGGAAAATCACAAAATATTTTGCCCCAAGGTCAATTGGTTGCTAAGATACAGCCTCACATAGCAACCGGTGCGCATTCCAAAAAATTAGTTACAAGAAAATTAGGCATTTTTGATTGACTGTTTTAGCTTGGATATTTATGCAAAAGTGTTCATTATCTGGAAATTGAGAGAACTTTATAGTCTTTGCAAGAAAAACTGACTGTGACGCGAAATTGACTTTTCATTAACGTGCATGAGGTCACCGAAAATGGTGTTAAATGTTAATTTTGAAAATTTTAATGCATATTTAGAAGCTAATATCTTCCACATTTCATCACCTTAGGTTCTAAAATATTGAAGACTTTGACTTGCTCAGTAATTTTGAAAAAAATGGGCGCATTCATGATCACCGTTTTTACGGAGAGCGCCCTCAAAGTTGACAAAAATGAAAAATGTGCCAAATTCAAGGTCACGGATCACCCTTCGTCCCACCTAGGAATAGCATCAATTTTTGTATATTGATAGACATTTACCTATATTATCTTGGGTTACCAAAGAAATTTTGCTCCCGAAATGTTCAATGGCAAATTTACCCCACCGAAAATGGTCGTAAACGGCCAAATTCCCATGTAATATCACATATTGGGTTTAGAGGACATTTCAAATGTCCACGCTTTCAAAATGAAAAGCACTAGCCCTGTGATATTTGCAGTAGGGATAGTCTGTTATACATATTTTAGTAATGTTTACCACAAAACACTTTTATTACATAATAATGACCTTGAAATTTAACCCAAAATTTGATAAAAAAACAATAAATCGCTCCATTTTCCTCATTGCACTGCATGTAAATGTGTTTTGAAAGACTTTTCACAGAGCAATATTTCAAGAATTATGAAAGCTGACAGCCTACAATATTAAGGTTCTAAAGTATGGTTGTGTCTGAAATTTCACCGACACTATATTGATTCGTAAATAAGTCATCATCAACATGACAACCAGTCTTATCATGCAAGCCCAATAATTCTCCGCACTACCACTGCCGGCTGCCATACACTTCCCACAAGCAATGGAGAACCTGACTCCATATTGATACAGTACTGTGGGGACCAGTACTGTACTGTCAACAAATAATGGGGGGAAAAAAACAGAGTGACAACAAAGGAAATAAAATTTTCACTCTTTTTCTTTTACTTTTTTTGTGTGGTTGGTTTGTTTATTTCTGTTTTTGCCAAAAAAGGAGATTTGCTCTGCATTTATTATCAAAAAAAAAAAGAAAAGGAAAAGAAAAGGGTGTACATGAGGTACTGGCTGTCTTAGCTTGTCTGAAAACTTCAAATGTATGTGTATTAATCCTCTATTTTTTTCCCCTATGCACTTCTCTCGGTCTTTGCAGAAGATATTATTTTTTGGGAAAAAATGCCTGTTACTTACACTTAAACACTTGTAAGTTATATTTACCAGTAATTTCTGACAGTGCTTCTCTGAATTTGATGATATGATCTGAACTAATCCTTTTTAAGAAAAAAAGGGGGAATGAAAGGGGGGGCATCCCAGGCCTGCGTAGAACATCATTCTAATACCCTGGACAGAGTTGTGTCAGAAAAACAGAAATGTATCAAATTCTTAATTTCATTTTGTTACCTATATGTATGGTACAGGTTACATTGCCTCTCTCTGTCAAACTCAAAGGTATTAGATTTTTCTTAAAATAGAATTATGGTCATAATAAAAATATTTCTGTATGGTACGGTACTTAAAATTATCTCTGTCTTTGCTAAAGATATAATCTGCGAAAACTGTTTGACGTTACAGACACTTCACTACACATTAGTTATGGTGTAACATTATCCTAAGGCCACGTTAAAGTCCATCAAACCATCCAGTTCTCTCTAAACCTTAGTTTCATCACAGAAAACAATGTCACACCTTTCTTCACAACATATTTCTGGTCTGGACATGACTAATTTTCATCACATTTTATTTATCAGGGCATAAACAAAGGTGCATTTTTAATACCATCTTGTCTTATTTTATGTCCCAGTTTGATGTGAGCTCATCTGTCTACTTATCTGGTATCTAGATAGAACAACCTCAAATTTTGCTGAATAGCACTTCAAAGAAGGGAGTATAAACGAAAACTAGAAATGTCACTGTCAAGATGATTTATACCCCCACTTAAATACTGGTATTTTCCATTAAAGCCTATTTGACCTAAAAAAAAAAATTATGTATTTTTCATAATTACTATTTCTACTGACTGAATGTGCACAAATTCGAAAAGAATTTCATGACCCTGCACGGCATTCCTGATTTTGAGGCCATCAAAAATGTGCTGTTACCATGACACCACACTTTACTCTTTAATAATGTATCTTGCACTTTGAATATCAAGTTTTTTTAATGTGTTCCATATATCTGGTAATTTCTAATTGAAAAAATGGCATATCAAGTCTTATTTGCTAGTCCATTACCCCATTTAAAGGGCCATAATTTGCTGTTGGCATGGCAACACACTTTCTCCCCAGTGCTGATTAAAATGTTATAATGTAAACAGGACTCCACAGCTGGGATATTCGGTTGCAGGGGCAAGGTGTCTAGCAGTGCATAAAGCCCCCCCCCCCCCCCCTCCCGAATGCAAGTTTGCACGTAAGGGCATACACAGCTTTACATTTAGCTCAATGTGTGTGCTATTAAACTTTTGTCTAATCACTTAAAAACTGGGGAAGTGCGATCTGCAAGTCCTTTTGTAATTTCCTGGGCCACCATGTAGGGCCTACATTGATCATGGAAACCACCTTCGAATACATTTGTATACTAATATATCTTGCACAACTTTATATTGAGTCAATTTTTGTTTGAATCTCTTGAAAACCAGCATAGTTTGAGAATTCTACACTTTTGAATGATTTATATGTACAAAAATGTTGTTACAGTGGCAAGATATCTTTCGACACTCACACAAAAGTGTCTTGCACAACTACACATTAAAATATAGGCCTACTGATTGTATACATACAACTGAATTGCCAATTGAGAGAATATATTTCAATCCACAACTTTAGATGCATGATTTTCATAAATTTTGCAATTATCAAGGCAATGCATCAATCAGTAAGGAGGAAAAGGTGTCGTGCACATCTGCATGTGATTTAGCGGTTACACCTGCCAAGATTTAGGTTTACAATGTACTGCTAAAAAAATGAGGGTAGTTTGATCCACAAGACTTTGCAATGGACTGACCGACGGACCATCCTTTACAAAGTCTTGTGGATCAAACTACTCTATTTTTTTTTTTTAGTACCAGCTTCAGAATGGGGTGCTGTTTGTTATTCCGGAGGTTGGTTAATCTGAAACATGCAAATTCCCTATACCTAGAGGTTCTTTAATCCGAAAATGAAAAAGGGTTCGTTAATCCAAACATTTGTGGCATTATTCCGAAGGTTCGTTATTCCTGAGATTCGTTAATCCGAAAATGAAATTTGGAATAAAGAACCTTTGGAGTAACGAATCTTAGGACTAAGAGCCTTCCGAATAACGAACCTTTGGAATAACGAGCTGTAACCTTCAGAATGATTCCTCTTGCTTCAGGTAGTATTTCTGCTCAGAATGAAACCTCAAAATGAAGTATTACCGTATATATACTGAAGATGATTACCTTGTATTCAGGTACTCCTGCCTCCATCCAGTATCCTTCTCTTTGGGAGGTTTTCTCCGAGTCATAATACAACAGGCCATCACCATGTCAAGGAAACCTTGTGTCTTAACAGTCTTTTATCGAGGCCAACAATGGTGGCAAAATTCATGAAAATGACCGGTACGGGTATCCTGTGATAAGGTTTAATAATCATGCTTCATCCTTTATTTTTGCTATGCCATTATCATAGCAACCAATTCAGGACACTGCAAAGATGTGTCATGGACTTTTGCATATCACAGTCATCATGTGTACCAAAGTTTTGAGATATTTGCTTAAAAACTATGAAAACAGATTAAAATACATTCATAATTAATTTTTTAAAAGAACATAGCTTTACATTATTATGGCTTCATTAGCCTTCACCATACCTTCAAGAAACTGCATTATCTTGATAAAGACACAAACACAAATAATGCTTGTCACATTTTCAACTAATACATTGCTATTGTCTTGTACAACTTGATTGTAACAAATTGTTGCAACAACACAAGCAAACACCTTTCAGAATGAAGTGGTCACTATAGTTTGATAGAAATTGTGGAATATAAAGCAAAAGGGGAGAAGTCTGATCTGCCCAGATAGTCAGGATCCATGAAATGAAATTAAATGTGGTTCTATACTTCTATGCATATTCATGCCAGCATCAACGTAAAATGCATTTTCTCTCCCAGGGATTTTGTGTATTTCCTCCCTTTTCAAATTAAATACATTTTTTTTTTTAATTATCATTTTTATTTCTATTATCAATATCATTATTATTATCATTATTAGGCCCCTATTATCATTATCATTATGACTGTTATTATGACTATTATTATGCTTTGATATGATTGAGAACTTGCATTGGTTGGTTGACACTCACTTTCATTTTGTTGCCTCCTCTTCTACACCTTATTAAGGCTCACTGCTTGCTCAGCCCCCCCCCCCCCCCCCCCCACCATGCTTTTCACTCTTTTCCTTTTTTATTCCTCTGTTGTTCTTTATCTTGTTTGATATTGCCTCCCTATTCATCCTGTTCCTTCAAAGGTTTTCCCTTTGGTCCTCGGATCTGGATCATCACTGACCCTCCTCAGCCTTTTGTCTGTCCATCTCCCACTCTAATCCCCTCCCTAAACCTGTTGGGCTCCTTGCCCATGACTTCCTACCCTCCCCTTTTGTTTTCCTTGTTCTGTGTCCTTAGCCAGTCTCTGACTATTCTTTATGTGTGAAATCCTATTATGATTGCTTTCCCTGCCTGTTTGTTATTTTGTCTCTGACAAAGATTCTGCTATAGGATCAAAAGCTCAGGCCCCTTTTGACTCAATTTTACTCCACTGGCTCTCCACAAATGGATAAGCAGTTTTCAGCAGGTTTTTTTTTCTTTTGCTACACTTAAAAAACCAATGTGTGTACATATAGGAGTATGTTGTAGAACCAGGAAAACATTTCATTTTATGATGCCTATCGGACAAACACACAAGCTTTTTTATAACATGAGCAATTTCACATTTCTAACCCATAGGGCCTATATGGTTGTTTGTTTTCACAGACAATTGCTAACATAACACAATCTGATGAGAATCAAGTCCAGTGGTCTATATTATAGTTTGATAATATTGTTGAAGATAAATTACCAAGATGGGACAAAATGTTCAATATAGGTAGTTGAAATTCTACAAATGAAATTAAAAAACTATCAGTACTCTTAAAAAACTAACTATAAGAAGGCTGAAAATAGATGGTAAATTTTTGGTCAAGTTATGATGTCACAGTATCTTTTTGTCCCCGCCGAACGAGTTAGAGCAGGGGACTATGAAACGGGCTCCGTACGTGTGTGTGTCTGTGTGTCCGTCCGTCTGTACATCCGTGTGTGATCAAAATGTTCAAAATGCTACTCCTTCGCCATTTCTAACCCGATTTTGATTCTGTTTGCTTTATATGATAGCAGTAAAAATAAAAATAATTTCAAAACTTAAACTTTATCATTTAGACTACCCTGAGACTCCATGACCCAGCACTTTCTTTGAAAAATCCTCGTGTGGTATTACATACACCACTTTGCAATGTATATTATATATCTGGAGCCATAAATTCATAAATAATATTAGATAATGTGAGCATGAATTAAGGCATGAACATTAAAAAAATATATATACAATTACTAATCAGATAATGTTATATACGTCTTACATATAGAATCTGAAACCCAGAGAAGTAATATAACTGTAACTTGACACATTTGGGTATTTCAAACAAAGTCAAGATACAGAGATTCTCATACACATGTACATTGTATGTATGTCATACCTGTGGTTATCAATACACTACATTAAAATGAACCTCTCAGCTGTTGAAGGAAAGATGAGAGAGAATCGATAACTGCCGAGTCCCTTACCGAGTCAGGTAATTTGTTCCAGAGTCTGGGAAACCTACGGGTGGGGGACAGGAAGAGTACCTGTAGTGTAAGTAACAGGCCTTTTTTTTTCTCCAAAATAATATCTTCGGCAAAGACCGAGAGAGAAGTGCATAGGAAAAAAAAAAAAAAATAGAGGATTACACATACATTTGAAGTTTTCAGACAAGCTAAGACAGCCAGTAGCAGTTCCTCATGTACATGCCCTGTTCTTTTCTTTTCTTTTTTTTTTTTAATGAATGCAGGACATGCAGAGCAACTCTCCTTTTTTTTGGCAAAAACAGAAATAAACAAACCAACCACACAAAAAAAGTAAAAAAAAAAAAGAGTGAAAATCTTATTTCCTTTGTTGTCACTCTGTTTTTTCCCCCATTATTTGTTGACAGTACAGTACTGGTCCCCACAGTACTGTATCAATATGGAGTCGGGTTCTCCATTGCTTGTGGGAAGTGTATAGCAGTGGTAGTGCGGAGAATTTATTGGGCTTGCATGATAAGACTGGTTGTCATGTTGATGATGACTTATTTATACGAATCAATACAGTGCCGGTGAAATTTCAGACACTTTTCAAACCATTTAGTCAGTATAACATCGTTCAAAGTTAAGAGAAATGTATGAAATAGTTTCATTGACTGGAATTTAGTTCAAATGTCGAAGAAAAGATCACGGTCGACTTCGTAGCTACGCAGCGACACAGCTCGCTAAACCCATCGAGCTGCACGACTGCCAGCCCTACAGCCCGGGGGGCCCGCGGGCCGGTATCGGTGGTTGCGTGCGCCACTCTAGAGAGCAGCGTGCCGCGGTGTGGAAACCGAACGAAGACGATTCGACATAGGATTTGTTTCATTTTTCTTACTGAAATGATTCATTTGCCTATAAAAATGTCACCAAGGATAGAAAACACATGTATTTATATGAAACACTATATTTTATTGTTGGTTATTCGCATCTAAAGGAAATTTCTCAACAAATTTCACCTTACCAAACAGGCTGTCGTCACAAGTTGTGCTGGTATCGGTGCAAGTGGGAGGGGGTCCGGTGGCCAGTGGGCGAGCGCCACGCCGAGACGAGCCTCTCAGCTAGCAGCGCGGCGCGCGTCCCGCGATATGGAAACCGAACAAGTACGAACGAAGACGAGCTTCGACATACTGTAGACAATTGTTTCATTTTTCACACTAAAATGATTCCTCTGCTCATGAAAATGTCACCAAGGATAGAAAACACATGTACCTATGTAAAATACCATATTTTATTGCTGGTGTTAAGCATTTAATGGAAATTTCTCAACAAATTTCACCTTACCATGCAAGCTTTCGTCACAAGAAAAAGCTCCGTCACCGAGACTCTCAGAGCAGAGAAGATACCGTTAAATATTGCTTCGCAGCATCAGAAAATAAAAAGGAATTGCCTTAAAATGCGATGAAACATTTTTTTTCATACATCATTCCACTACCTATGTCAATATTATGACAAAAATGTGTTTTATTCTGTAAAAATCAGGCACAAATAAAGTTGGGTCGAGTTGTTGTCCAATCTGAACATCGTGTTCAATCAAAAAACTCAACAAACACTCGAACAAAAACTCACCTCTAAATTGTTGCAAACGAGATAATCACTTCAAAAAATGGGGGAAAACACTTGTGGTAGTACGATTCTAAGAACTGCCAACAGAGATAAGATGATACGAAAGCAAAAGAGAGAAAAAGAGAGAGAAATGGAAAGGAACCCTGCAGAAGTTATGCTACACTCACTGGCACTTAAACGCAATTCACCACACACCACACGCACACTTGTAAAAACCCCAATCAGATATCGTCATGGACCCCCTTGAGGAGATCGATATCACGCGTAAGTCAATAGCTAAAAGCCAATCACAGAATCAGACCGAGTGACTCATTATGAAAAAATTATCGCAAGGCTGATGAATATTCATTAGCACAGTTGCCAATAACAGAGGCCGTCTCATGAAAACTGCCCCGTGTACAAAATGAATGGCAAAAAAAGTGTGTGGAGTGTGTCAGATCATGGACCTAGGTCCATGATCCATCCATGGTCAGATCAGGGAGGTGAGTGAGTGGGTCAGGAAATGGCGTAACCCATGTGGCAGACTGAGTTGTGACAGTATAGTACACCATTATCGAGACAATTGTGCATGCCACAAAGCAGTTAGGTTAGTGAGTTACCGGTACTATGACAATGGTACCACTACCACAGCTTGAAAATTATGCCAGTTGACATCTAACAGTTTTTTTTTTTTTTTTGTTTTGTTAGATTAGTATAGAATCTGATGTTAGAACAAAGACAACTAACATGACTAACCTATTAATTTACGTTGATCTCAATTCACAGCATCAATCCTTGATCTTTCTTGAAATATGTCTAATCCTACGTAGCAGCTGCACACAGCTAGACTTGGCTGGGCTGCTATAATATTAGTAAATGTATCGGTGAGGTAGAGTACAGTCCTGTCGCTGTAGTCTACACAACGCCATGCCTTGCCTGGCGTCTGCTGGTTGGGTTAGGGTTGTGCTATTAAAACTGCGACCGGCAGCCCCATACGCATAGCGTAATGGGGCTGCGGACTGTGGCATTCAGGATCATGACAGGGTAGTTCCAGTAAAATTTATGAACCTATTGTTGATGTCACTTGCAATATTCATCAGTGCATTCCTACCTTCGCAAACTTTTATTCTTATTGGAAGCAGTTGTGACCCGAACATTTTCCCTTTCTGAATTTACAAGGCAATAAACACAAGAAACTGATGTAAGACCTTAAACCTCACATTATAATGCTACCAATTACACATTTCTTGTTGTTGTTGTTGTTGTTGTTGTTGTTATTTAGACAAGCAGCTCCTAATGCAGCTGTTCCACTACCAAGATGTGGATTACTTCATGTCACATGTAAATGGATGTGACAAAGGTGAGGAATACATCTGTTCTAATCATCTGGAAGTCAGTGGAGAGCAAAGATTATTCAAGATCTCTTCAAGGACGTTATCAAGCATACTTGGTAATGGTAAGTCTTTTAATGACACATACGTACTGTAGTTAAAACGAGAAAGAACCATGCAGAGCACAATACTACATGATGTACACGTGACGTAGTTACATGAGTTCAGCCCTGGGTCTTACTATCATTTGATAAATTATGACTTGTAACACCAGAAGATGCATGTCCATTTTTGGGTAGGGCCTATACTTATCAGCACTACAGGTACTGATTGTGTGGCGGTGGCATGATGGCCCCATGACTGCTGGATGTAGCTAGATAATAAAAAGTTTTGGTACCTCAAAAGTCTCCTTGAATTTCCTTGTCTTAGTTTGTGTTTCAGGTTAAAGTACCTTTCATATAACTAACACTGTGAGACTTACTCGCCCCAAAGTGCTCTCATGTCTTAGTAATCATGCAATTTAACTGCGACCAGCAGCCCCATACGCATAGCGACCAGCAGTCCCATACGCATAGCGTAATCGGGCTTCGCATTGTAGCATTCAGGATCATGACAGATTTAGTATCGCAGGGTAAATGTCAACTTAAAATCCCATAAATTCTTCAATTTGAAGACTTACCAATTAAGTTGAAGTACTGAAAACAGGCTTCGGGCAACGTTTGTTTCTGCCTATAGTCCCTTTCTGTTCGAATTGATGACTGAATGTGACTCGGTCGACAGAACCTTAGGAGAGCTACATACAGTACACTGAATACTACAGCCAGTGCCTGTGAACACATCACATGCGCACAAATTTCAAATCCATGAACGGATAAGATGTTTGTGTGCGCATGCGCTGGCTATTGTATTCAGTGTATGTAGCTCTCCCAAGGTCATCTCGACCGAGTCACATTCAGTCATCAATTCGAACAGAAAGGGACTATTGGCAGAACCAAACGTTGTTCGAAGCCTGTTTTCAATACTTCAACTTAATTGGTAAGTCTTCAAATCGAAGAAATTTTTGGATTTTAAGTTGACATTTACCCAAGATACTAATTCTGTCATGATCCTGAATGCTACAATGCGAAGCCCCATTACGCTATGCGTATGGGGCTGCTGGTCGCAGTTAGCTATGCGTACAATGGGCTGCACGCTGCTGGTCGCAGTCAGTGGTTTCGTACAATATTTATCGACGCTGTACAGCGTCTGCTCTGGTACGAAACCATTATTGCATGATTACTAAGACATGAGAGCACTTTGGGGCGAGTAATTCTCACAGACAACGTACTTTAACCCGAAACACAAACCAAGACAAGGAAATTCAGGGAAGCTTTTGAGGTACCAAAACTTTTTATTATCTTTAACAAGTGGCAAGATACATGTATGTGTGGTCCATGATAGGCTGTGAATTACTGTTATTCTTATAATACCTTTGCAGAAAGAATGACTTTGCAAGTATTGTAAATTATGATTTTCCTATTAGATTATATGTAGGACGTATATGACATGATTGTAATTTCTATGAATAATCAATCAGATAGAGTGACCAATTCCTTTATCTCAAATGAGGTAAACTGTCCCCTTTTTTCCTGTTTTCTTTTTCTCTGTCCATAGATTCACACTTGGGTTCTCTTTACCCTTACAATACTCTGAAGCTGCAAGGACTCTCTTTAAAAGGGCCCCCATCTTGGAAGACCCTGGCTGTAATACCACAGGTTTGTGTAAAGTGAAATATGATTTGAAAGGGAATGAGTCCATATTTGATTGGATATTTTGTCACAAAATAAGTAGAGCCTTTGTATATTCCAAATGTTTTGTGGAAAGTAAATGTTTATAGAATTGTAAGTTAACTATTTGCCCCCCCCCCCAAAAAAAAGGGGGGGGTTGATAGTTATTATTGAAGCAAATGTGATAAGTTTTGCAATTATGCTGCTTCTTCTTTTTTCACATCAACCTCAAATAATATAAAAGGTGATGGTTACTTTGAGCATAGATAATACATGTAGTAACATTTTCAATGTAAACCAGGGTTTGAAACTAACTGATAATTTAATGTTTTTGAATGTTGCACTTTTGATTACAGTTAATAAAATGTGAATAAAAGTTTGTTTGTTGTTATTAACAAATTTGTTGTGAATTCATCCCTCACTATTTGTCCAGGAACCTGCGGGACCACATCCAACGATAGGGACTTTTCGATTTCCCCTCCTGAATGTCGACGTCGAAGTAATGACGTCGTTTTAAGGAACTGTGCATACTCCATGTTCTCCAGTACATCCCAACGCCTGAATCGCAAACGCGTCTGCCAAGGATCTCATGGCCACCTATATTCAGAACACGAGTGATGTCATCACTTAGTGCAACCACTCGCCAGCCTGTTGGAGGGAAGGGACCCGTGACGTCGTAGCAGTACGTAGTGAACGACGTGCACTGAAAATCAAAATGGGCAATATCATCCCAGATGTGACAAACGGACTGTAGCAATCTGGAACCACTCTTGTACAAGAAAGATGGCCATGTCCACACAATCAGAAAGTCCCTATTAGTAATATGTGGGATTCCTTTTGCACCAGATGGCCTTCTCGTGGAGGTGGAAGGAACAGTTCTCGCGTCTGCACCTGCACCAACATTTCTGCAGGGGTTGCTTCAACTTTGGCTGTGTAGTGCACATTTGGGCTGGAATATCCCAACACGAAGAGCCCACCAATATTTCATCCAACCCTGTCTCACAAGATTAGGATATATTATAAGTAATTACCATTCAAGGTACAGAGATTGATCAACTTAAATATCCCAGTAGATTCAGGTCGATTCTGGAAATTGCTTTGAATATTTCCAGCAATTCGTTCTTTAAGATAGGAAAGTTGATTAACGTTATATCCCAATAAATTCATGGCGTTTTTACTTCTTGTGGCCCATTGATAGGACAGAAACCTTTTACCTCAGCTGAATGTAGGCAACAAATTCTCATTTGGAGCTTTAATGTCTCAAGTATGTTAACTTGAATTTAAAAGAATATCCTTAAATACAATTCTTGTTTTGCTGCTTACAATGATTGTATGTCTCTGGCCTCTTAACACTGTGGTTAAAGTGTGATTTCCATCATAGTTATGAGCAAGGAAATCTTTTCATGTTGCTTGAATTCATTGCAAATCATAGTAAAGGTTGCCTTCCCCGTTTGAGGTACTCTATGTACACATGCACCAGATGCAGTATCAATTGAAAAATATGTTATAAAATGTGTTTGTAGTGTACATATTCTTTGCAGGCGGAGCCTACTAACTTGATACAGGAATATTGGCAACTGAAGCAGTTCACCAAAATGATGCTAATCCCAAGTGCTGACCATACAAATATAGGTTGACTGCAGTGTATATTTTTACAGCCAAAGGAGAGTAAAGAATTTCTAAAGGTTCAGATGGTATAGTGGAAAACTAAATCACTCTTGAGGTTTTTACATTGCGAGTAACAGGGAGAGGATTTGGTCACTTTGAGTTATATACCTGCCCTCTCTTTACTTATATTGAAGTTAAATCTCCAAGCTCACACAAAAGCAAAACACAAACTTCCACATAGCTTCTATGTACAATAGGATCTTACGTGTTTCCCAGTAATCTACATCAAAGACACTTTTCTGAAAAAATACATGAGCATGAGCTTTACTTTCATGAAGATTCCTGTCATTGCCACTGCCGTTTCTAAATCTATATTTTCTTATTTAGAATGAATATGAAGTGCAGTCAACCTTGCTTAAGTTGACCTTGCGTAGATCTGGCGATATTCAGTTAAGTTATTTATTTCCTTGAGAGCATTCATTACATTTGAGCAGTGTATTGTAGTATGTTCGAACAGATTGATATACATACAGTAGAACCTGCGGTGTACGAGACATGAGCAGACAATTGAATGGTTTGCATGACATGGCTGCACACTAACCCATCTTTTTTTTTCTTTTCTTTTTTACTGGCCATACCCATCTGTTTGACCAGTAGGTACCCAGTTTGTCCATATTTAATGGTCCATTCCTGAACAGTTACTGGTCCAACGGTGATTTTCACTGGTCCTGGACTGTTTTACCAGTGCCAGTGGGCAGTGTTGTGCAAAGTGAGATTACCTCAACAGATGGGAGAACTGTAAGGAGATTGCCATTAAATTTAGCCTGATGGTCAAAACTTACTTATGTGATCCTCATCCAAAAGTTACTCTTCAGTGGTGAACTGATAGAGAAGACCATGTTTACCCATTGAGGACGGTTTGATTTTGCTACAACACACATTTCCCATAGACATTTGCCTCACTATACTCATGACTTTTCAGCGGGTTCACACATCTTCATTTTTTTTTTTTTTTTTTTTTTTTTTGGGGGGGGGGGGGTCATGACTTCTCTCCATTCGGATATAAAGCTGTATTTACGCAGCGTGCAAAACAAGCACTCACTACATGGATTTGATACTACATTATGATATGACCAGTGTGCTATTACATAATGAAGATAATCTCTTTCACTAAATGCACAAGTATATAAAATTGTGTTCTATAGGAAGAAATATCGTACTTTAACCCTAAAAAGGCCGGGGGGGGGTTGAATCAACCCCCCCCTCGACATTTTTCACCACTACTCCGCCGCGCGAAATTTTTTGACCGCGCCGTTCGCTGACTTTTTACTTTCAAGTCTCGCACATCTTTTGACACCATTTTCGCGAAAATCGTGCATACCGTTACGACGCTGCATAACGTTTTATACATGCCTGTCAGACCGAAAATGGCTCAAAAACGTGATTTTGTGTATAAAGTCTATGCAAATGGAGTTTTCTCTTCTTATTCATAAAGATATGATTATTTTCACTTTTATAGGCTGAAACTATTTAATTTTAGCATAATTATGCTTGATATAGGTTCTGTCATAAATTTTGCGAAAAAAAAATGATAAAACAAAAGGTCGAAAAAACAATGAAATACATAAGAAATTCATAAAACAATAAAATACATAAGAAATTGATTTTGATACCAAATTTTTTTTTCATGTACATTGTTAGGAATGCTACAAAGAATTTTTTCATCAAAAATTAGGATTCTAGGAGCTTTAATTTCTGATTTAGAGCAAAATGTATGATTTTATGCATATATTAGCATAATTAATCATTATGACGAAAATTTCCATTTCTTTTTGTATAGCTTGGTAGATTACGGCACAGGTAATGCACGTGCCAAATTTCATGGCGATTGCACGATCGACAGCCGAGATCTCAGGGGGGGGTTGAATCAACCCCTCCCCGGCCACAGAACACCCAAAAAAGCCCGGCCTGGTTAGGGTTAAAATATAATTGATGGTGACAAACAGTGCGATAATAATACATGTACATGCAGTACGTCTACTACCGCCATCCAATTCATATCTGTGGCCTACCCATTTCTTAATGGTGCATAATCTGTTTACTTTTTTCTGAGATACAAATGTGTTTCTTGTGTGAAGAGCAAGGGGTATCACTTTGGTTTAGTCAAAACTCACTGTACATTGTCTTATAATGCGTCAAGTTGAATGTAGTTTTCTTCGTGACAGAGTAAGAGGAATTTTGATAAGCACAGGTAGACAGACATTTACAGTGTATTGACAGTGGGTATCTATTACTGCGAAGAAGTGGATATACACATGGGACATAAAATCTGTTCATGTGCATTATGAAAGCAAAGAACTTTCCTCGATCCCCAAACACCTGCTTTCTTAGACTAGACTCTCTCTTAGCTATTATCCAATTAAAATTAGTTCAAGGAAAGTAAACACTCAACACATTTGTGACACTTGTAACATTTTTCATTTTACTATTTTGCCACTTATGTGAAACTGTCGTCACACATCAATACATAACATAGACCTATTGGGAGAAGCGTGCATTATGGTGGATGTATACCACTTACCATCGCAATATTTCTATTTTTACATGTATTCCATTTCTCTTGAAATTCAAAGGTAAAGTTTTGAAAAGGCCATTTCAAAAACAAAAGCCTTCTTAATTCAGAAGAATTCTGATATACTTGTTTCATTTTGCCCTTTTGATGCCATATTTCGTTCCATATTTACCTATAAGTGCTACAGTGTTTTTCTGTCAAAGAGTTTACCTTTGATTTAAAGATTATGAACAGCTGTTTCTATAATTCAACTGAAGTGATTTACAAATAAATTAAATCAAGTGATATTTCATTTGATATGATTGTGTAGGATGTTCAATGTGTGGACAAGTGAAAGATGTTCTTCAAGCCAACTTATGATTCTTGAGAAATTATGGAAATGTGAATTTTGAGCATGTATGGATTTCATGGCTGTGTAATCTCAATATTTGAGTGTATATTATGACATATTTCTTTGTTGTGCAATTGTTATGTATTCCTGTAGGTACCTACACTGTTGTACATTGTGCCAAAGATAAGCAGTCTCAACTACATGTACTGCATAAGCTGTTCGTCTTTGCGTACATATATATTTTTGTGAATGAGAAGGTCACAGGAATTGTCACAAGATCTTATTTTCGTGAATTGACACTGAGACCATCTTAAATGCACTAAATATTATACCCCAGTAGCGCTTGGTGAGAATTTTGCTTGGTAAATTTGCCAACCAAAAATGATTCACAAATTCACAAAAATGGCAACTTATTTGGTACAGTGCACTATACTACATCGTGTACATGTATATTTTTCAATGCAACAACCTTATTCGTATGTATAGCCCTCTGTGTTTGTAGTGCAATTTCAACACGTGGATGTTTTTGCTTTGTTATAAGTTTCCAGTAAATAAAGCGTATAATTTGTACATTGTATATCAAGGAAAAACACCTTAGCATGTCTTATACATACAGTTGTATGCTGTAAACTAACTCTCATAGATTGCATGCATGTGTTTGTGTGCGTGTTTGTGTGTGTGTCATATTGCTTACTTAGGCAGTCACATACCAAAAATAGGAGTACAAATGTGTACCCCTAGTGGAACATATGCTTGTCCCTATACAAGGAACCCTAGAAGTACTCATCTGTACCCCATACAGGGGTACTTATATGTACCCCATACAGAGGAACATATAAGTACCACCTAAGGGAACATATAAGTACCTATGATGATACAAATGAGTATCCTTAAACGTACAAATAAGTACTCCATAGGGTACATATCTGTACCCCAGGTAGGGGTACTTATATGTACCCCTGTATGGGGTACATATAAGTGCCGCTAGGGTTCCTTGTATAGGGACAAGCATCTGCACCTCTAGGCGTACATGTTTGCTCTCCTATTTTTTAGTGTGTGCACACTATATTACTAATACTGCGCCAAATTCATTCTGTACAGAGTGCTCAATGCGATTGTCTCTTACTTTATGACTATTTCTTAATATTTTTATAATTATATTTAATACTACTGTAATTAAGGTCTAACATTCTGACCTACCATTTCAACTTAATGTCCTGTGCTGTCGCGTAAAGTCTTGGCTATCGCTGATTTGTTCAAGTTGAACTTGAACAAATCGGCAAAGTTTGAGGACGCAAAATCGGAAAGTCCATTGCACATTTTTTTTTCTTTTTTTTAAGTTTCGATGCTGCCACTGCTGGATGAGAAGACTACAAACAAAATATAAAGATGATTTAATATAATTTTGTTTTTACTATTATATGATAATAAATACAGCATCATTTACGTCATTCAGAAAACAGGAGAAATTATATCATCCTCAATATAATGTCAGTAGTAACACAAAGGAGTATGTATGGTTTATTCATTAAAAAAGAATATTTTGTGAAGAAGAAAATGTGGTATGTAAGTGTATTTTCTTATGTCCACTTAGAAAGGTGGTTACTCTCTAAACTCCTCTGATTGGAAATCAGTATGAGTATTATGGTGAGTGACCAATACCAAATTAGATTGAGAAAATGAGTGCATTAAACTATTTTTGCTTTATTGAGATTTTCAATTTAATTCTAGATTGGTCCCTCATCTCAATCTAAAGAATTTAGAGAGTAATATGTCGTTATTGACAGGGTAAGTACTGGTTAGGCTTATAAAGGGTATGCTGCGATTATTATAGTACCCGGGTTTCTAAGGCTATTTTTGTAATCACGCTACTCTTCCGTCTCCCGATTTCCACTTCCATTCATATACGCATTCACTCACAAGCATGCAGCGAAAATCAGTTACTAGTCATTAATAGCTGTCAGTTTTGTGTACGAATAAGTAATGTTTTAGATATTCATGAAATCTACAAGATTTGTTTATATAATATAAATCAACCTGCTGGAAAAAGCACCACATGTCATTAAATTTATGCATAACCTTTGTTGCATATTGTTATTCACATGGCTGGGTGCAACTTTTCTCCCTCTCTCTCTCTCTCTCTCTCTCTCTCATTTTAAAAAAAAAATGAATTTGACATTGCTGTGGTGGCTCGAAATAAAAACAAATGTTGAAATCTATTTTAGATTCCTGTTGTTCAATCAAGCCACCAAAATATAGCCTTGGAACTTTGCTGGCCCGACATAGATTTTGAGTGGCCCAGGGACCATCAGACAACCGCTATCGTCGAGGCCTGGATATGGTGCGTGATAATGACTTTTTTTTTCCGCTATTTATTGCGTGTGACCGAATTCTCTCTCAGTTTAATTAGTACATGGAGGGAGAACGTTCGTCGCGTGAACATTGTACAGCCGCGTTGTTTTACCCATTGGGCATGTTGGGGGAACTCCCTCCGATGACGCACGAATTGGCAGGGGCTACAAGTCATGGCGCAGACTGACTGCTGGGTTAGCCGCTTTGCACAGCATTGTTTCGGCCAAAACTTGCCGTCAACGGCAATGTACGTTGCATTCAGGAAGTAACTACAGTTAAACTCGCATAAGTCGATTTTCTCGGGACTGAGCGAAACACATCGACTTAGGCGAGTTTCGACTTGTGCGTAAGTCGAAGAAAATCGACTTACAGTTACACCATGCGTACATATGTATAATGTACATGTATGTTGTCTACTCTGGAGCCGAGAGCTGGAGCGGTGTGCCCGATATTTGCCATTCAGCAAGAGACTTTATCCACATTGATCATATTCAAATGTAAAAACAAGCAACTGGCATTCATTCTAGGATCTTACGGAGCTGAATATCATCCTTATTCATTTCCGAACGTGCGAGCAAACATCCGCTTTTTATTTTATCATCTGAGCCGATATGATACCGTTAATCATTTCCAAATGTAAAAGAAACAATCTGTTACTTATTTGAGCATCAAGCGGAGCAGAATATTATCGTAATTCGATCTCCAAATTCAAAAGCAAACACCCGACATTTATTTTATGATCGTAAGGAGCCGAATGTTACTGCTGTCCACTTCCGAAAGTGAAATGAATCATCTGACAATTATTTCAGCATCGTAAGGAGCTGAATGTTATACCGTTTTTCATATTCGAACGTCAAGGCAGACATCCGGCATTTACTTTACCATCAAACGCAGCTGAATGTTATCGTTATTCATTTCGAAATGTTAAATAGCAAATGTCTGATATTTGTTTTAGCATCTTGATTATTGAGCAGAATGTTACTGCTATTCACTCCCGAACGTAAAAACAATCATCTGACATTTATTTTGGCATCTTCCGGAGCCGAATGTTACATGCTATTTACTTTCGAACGTAAAAAAGCGAACATTCGGCATTTATTTCATCATCGTATACGGAGTTGAATATTATTGTCATTTATTTCAGAACGTCAAAGGGATCATTCGACATATATTTTAGCATCTTCCGGAGCTGAATGTTATTGTCATTTACTTTCGAACGTAAAAGCGAACATCCAGCAATTATTTCATCATCGTACTGAGTTGAATACTATTGTTATTCATTTCCGAACGTCAAAGCAAATATTCAACATTTATTTTAGCATCTTCCGGAGCTGAATGTTATTGCTATTTACTTTCGAACATAAACGCAAACATCAGACATTTATTTTATCATCGGACGGAGTTGAATACTATTGTTATTCATTTCTGAACGTCAAAGCAAATATCAAACATTAACTTTACCATCAAACGCAGCTAAATGTTACTGTTATTCATTTCGAAATTTAAAAGCAAACATCCGACAGTTATTCAGCATCGTATGGAGAAAAATATTACTGCTACATGTATTCACTTCCGAACGTAAAAACAATCATCTGACATTTATTTTAGCATCTTCTGGAGCCGAATGTTATTGCTATTTACTTTCGAAAGTAAAAGCAAACATCCGACATTTGTCTCATCGTCGTACGAAGTTGATTATTGCTGTTATTCATTTCCGAATATCAAAGGGATAATTCAACATTTACTTTAGCATCTTCCGGAGCTGAATGTTATTGTTATTTACTTTCGAACGTAAAAGTAAACATCCGGCATCTATTTTATCGTCGTATGGAGTTGAATATCATTATCATTCATATCCGAACGTCAAAGCAAACATTCGACATTTATTTCAGCATCTTCCTGAGCCGTATTTTATCCTTATTCATTTCCGAACGCAAAATCAAATATCTGACATTAATTTCAGCACCATACGGAACTGAATCTTACCATTATTCATTTCCAAAAGTATAAACAAACATCCGACATTTGTTTCACTATTATACGCAGTCGAATATTACCGTTATTCATTTCCAAAATTAAGAGCAAACATCTGACATTTATTCTACCATCTTATGGAGCCGATTGTTACCGCTGTTCATTTCCAAAACTGAAGGCAAACATCCGGCTTTTTCGGTGGCCCGGCGTGCGTTTTTGGTGACCCCGGTCGCAAATTAACCATTCGCGAAATCGTGATTCGATTCGCGAAAAGACTCCACTAAATTTAAGGCATAGATCGCTACACTCGGCAGGGGCTACGTCGTCCTTTCACCAGGTCTCGGTAACGGAAACCAAAATCTCGCGTTCGTGCTTGCGTTACCTATCGTTAATGTCAACGAAACATCCTTAATTTGCGCTTGGGATTGTTACTCATCGTTACTACAAACGTTAATTTTCCCGATCGTTAGTTTGCGTTACTAACGATTCAGGTGAAAAAAGTTTCTTGTGGTATATACTGCATGTAAACAAAAACTGGCGTCTCGTGATTTTGACAGTCATTTATTACACAATAAAATCTTATTCGACTTAGGCACAGTGAATTCAATGGTTTTTCCGTGAAAGTGTTCTTGGAATTTCATCGACTTAAGCGAGTATTCGACTTAAAAAATTCGACTTGTGAGTGAATTAATACACGTAAGTCAATGGGGAAAAATCGGGACTTTTTAAAATCATCGACTTATCCGATTATTCGACATATGCGATGTCGACTTAGGCGAGTTTAACTGTAGTGATGAGGGCAAGTACATGTAGGCCTACTTCCCTGATTGCAATTGCGTTGCATCAGACTAGCGTTTGTGCGTCTTGAGCTGAGCGGCGGACTGACATTCACCACCGTAATAAGATTGGACTGCCTGAGCTATGTAAGCCTATTTGCACTTTTGGAGAGACGTCGACGAAAAATAAAGAATGACATACCGCACCAGACTTCTGTTGTCTACAAACTGCAAGATGACCACAGTCCGACGACAGGAAAAGTCTTCTGCACTGAGCAACTTTTATTTTTGCTGGTAATTTGTGTGATTATGCTTCCGCAAGTAAAAAAAAAACAACAACAACAACAACAAACAACAACAACAACAAGAATTACGGCTTATTATATATTATATAATTGTGAAGATTGAACAAAACATAACCAAAATTCAAAGTAAAGAGAAACATGTAATGCTGCAACACAACATTGATTCAAGTAATTATTTCACGAATGAACAGCACAACTAGACTGGACAGCAAAAGAAAGTACCCACTTCTGTCAAAGGCCGCACACAAAAATTCACCCCTTAGAAATATACAATTTTTGTACACAGGTGTGCTACTATGCCCCTTACTTATCACATGCACATACTCTCTATTCAAACCACCTGACAATTTACACTGACGGTTCCCATGATCCCTCCACTAACTGTTCTGGCATTGGAATTTACGTACCTCACTATCGTCATGAAATAAGTGAAAGGGTTTCACCCATCTCAATTTGTCGTACAGAACTGGTAGCAATTCTTCTTGCCCTATCATGGCTGGAATCCTCTCCCCCTCTCAGAGCTGTTATTTTCTCAGATTCTCTCAGTGCCTTGACACTTTTGAATAACCACACCTCAAATATCCTTGACCTTCCCAATGAAGTCCTTCTTAAATGCTCAAATCTTGTAATGAATGGGTGTGACATCACTTTAGCATGGGTACCAGCTCACTGTGGTCTAGCGGGCAACGAAAAAGCCGATTATCTTGCCAAACAAAGTTTACGTAAGAATATTACAATCAGTGTTCCTCTAAGTGTTGATGATATACGACATGTAATTAAACATAGGTGTCTTGACGCTTGGAACGCGTTATGGCGCTCGTCTAAGAAAGGACGCCATCTTTTCAACATCCAACCCTGTGCCTCAAACACCTTCACCTTTGAAAGTCTGAATAGACGTGATGAAATAATAACTCACCGACTCCGCATGGGCAGAGCCAGATTAGCAACTTTTTATCATATTATCCGTAAGCATCCCACTGGTCTTTGCTCAATATGCAATGCACTGGAAACCGTGGAACATTATCTATTACACTGCAAACAACACACAAATCAACGTACAAATCTCATGCGTGCTATCCATAAGCAATCACTAAACATCTCTGATTTACTCGCAAATCACAAAGCTCTGGACGCAGTTATTGCCTATGTCAAGGAAACCAACAAATATCACAGTATTTAAGATTGCATAACTTTGCTGTAGCATGGACTTTGCAAAGTCTTGCAGAATGTACATGTACTTTATCATTTTGCAAACGTAGATTTCAAGATATTTTGTGAGTCGTCGTATTATATGTTATTATGCATTATTGGTATTATCAATTACTTGTTTATTAATAATGTCTCCCACGTTGCTGTGGAATGCATTTGAAGAGGTATGTACATGTATCATACATCTTCATAAATAATTGCGAGTTGCCTTTACACACGTCATGTCGGCATATATCTGCTTATCAATGATATGTGGGTTTTTGTGTTTGTTTGTTAGGTGATCCGAGTATCCTCTCGGATCACCTTCTGTATCTGTACGGATTCTTTGTTCTTCTTCTTTATTTCTGGACAAAAGTTGTGTTTCGATTAGCTCAGAAAGTGCTCTTCCTATCAATTTCAAACTTATACCATATATGTATCGTGTCCCAAAGACGACAGATCAAGTGAAATCATTGTGATCAGTCGACCGTGACGTCACGATGACGTCATTATATGAAAACACATTTTCATTCATATCTCATTAATGGAATGGAATTTTTCAATGAAATTTACGTCACATATATTTCAAGTCAAGTGAATTCTACACATATTCTCAAAATTCATATATACCCTTAAAACGTGCGCGTACGCGCGCGTTGAAATATTTGTATGCTCCAATCGAGCTCAAAATTTTTTTGCACACGTTTCAGACCATTTGGAGCATTTTTTGAAAAATTGAAAAATTTGGACGGACGCGTACGCGCGCGCACATATACGCACGCACAGCTCATATGCAATAGAAATTTCCCGTTTTTACACTTTGATCGGATGTCTGAAATGTCAAGGAATATTTCTACCAAGTTTCAAGTCAATCCGACTCAATATAACGTCATACGGGCCCGTCAAAGTTGAAATTCCGCGCGCGCGTCAATGGCGATATACAGTGCAACTATGCCAAAAAACCGCCAATTTTAAATCCGATTTTACTCGTCAGGATGGACGGTGACCCCCCATTTTCTTTACATATTTTGAAAGCTGATGAGTTGTACATGTCATTTCATGGGGTGGAAATGCTGGCAAAATGATTAAAAGATATCAAATTTCTTAATAAAGTAAAAAAAGTAAATTTTCAAAATGACGTCATCAAATTTCAAGTTTATTCGAGCATATCTCACTAATCCTTTGTCAATTTTCACCCAAATTTCAGTATGTTGTAGCTTATTAAATGCTCTTTCATTAATGTAATAACAATATTTTGATTAGATGACGGCATCACCTCGTAAAAATGGATTTAAAGTAATCTTGTCAAATTTGACCAGTTTACGTGTTATCTCTATGGGAGTGCAGTTTCTCTGGAAATGAAATTTGACATGACTATCTTTATCGAGCACTAGATCACTTATGCTTCGGTGAATTTCTCCCAGATTTTAATATGTTGTAGCTGAGACTTTGTGCTATCGTAAATGTGACCTTTGTTTTTTCATACGATGTCTGCATCACGTCAAAAAACTTGGTTGAAATTAAAGCTTATCTTCGATGTATTGAAATATTTCTTTCTTTCTGCAACTTTCCGTGCAATAACTCAAGGAAAACATATCCTATCACCCCCATACTTTGCACATGTTTAGTTCATGTCACGTACAATATTTGATAAAATAACAATTACTTGATCAGACGCCATCTTGGGTATGTAAATTAGGGTCAAAGGTCATAAATGTTTTATCCTGTATCTTGGTGAATACATGTCCTATCTTTCCCATATTTTGCACACGCAAAGATCATGTTACAAGAATCATTTCACAAAATAACCACTCTTTGCTCAGATGCCATCTTGTCTGTGCAAAGTGGGGTCAAAAGGTCATATGTACTTCTTTCTGTTTCTTCGTTATGACGTGTTATCTCTATGGGAGGGAATTTTTCTAGATGTGAAAATTGACATGATTGTTTTTATGGAACACTAGCTCACTTACCCTTCGGTGAATTTTTCTCAGATTTCAATATGTTGTAACTGAGACTTTGCGCTATCGCTACGTGCCTTTTGTTTTTTCATATGATGTCGGGATCATGTTAAAATACTTGGTTGAAATTACAGCTTATCTTCGATGTATTGAGATATTTCTATGTTTCTGCAACTTTCTTTGCAATAACTCAAGAAAAACAGCCCCTATCACCCCCATATTTTGCACATGTTTAGTTCATGTCACGTACATTATTTGATAAAATAACAATTACTTGATCAGACGCCATCTTGGGTATGTAAATTAGGGTCAAAGGTCATAAATGTTTTATCCTGTATCTTTGTGAATACATGTCTTATCTTTCCCATATTTTGCACACGCAAAGATCATGTTACAAGAATCATTTCACAAAATAACCACTTTTTGCTCAGATGCCATCTAGGTTGTGCAAAGTGGGGTCAAAGGTCATATGTACTTGTTGCTGTATCTTCATTATAGTGTATACAGATTTGGTACCAAATATGGCAGATATGACTCCCTTTTCTAAATGAGAATCCAAACATCACACGGCCAATGTCTCTGAACACAGGTGAAACCTGCATGGTCATGCCTATTGCGATCAGGACTTGAATCATTGATTAAAAAAAAAAATCGGATCACCTTAATTTGTCAGTGATGACAAATTACAATCTCTAGTTTTGTTTTGTTTTTGTTTAGTTTTTTTTTTTCATGCTTGATTGTGATAAATCTCACTTATGTTTTATTTAGTCTCGTTTTCCCCTTCCCAGTACACAGGGGAAGGACTTTCAATCTCCCCTATCCTCAGCGTAATAGACCTTCACGACATTCGCAGCGGACATCGCTCTCCGGTCCCCTCCGACAACAAGCCCACCTTTGAATTGGTCAGCCGTCACGTCGAGGCCTCCATCCGTCCACCTCGCCTATAGGTGCCGGAATCTGCAGCAAGCGGGTTTGGGGAGTCACTCGCTGCTGCAGATCCCGGCATCTCCCTCAATGGGTCTCTATTATATAAAATGTATACATGTATATTGTCTTACGTTCCTTGCGTGCGTTTCCCTAGCAAGAACAGGGGATCCTTTCGTTCATATACCTATAGTGTAATTTTATAAATGATACACCTTTCATCATTTTTGTGGTGAGAACAACTTAAAAATATTTGTTAATCCCCTTTCGTATGAGTCACCTGCACCTAATTAATACTTTAAATCTGTGGTTTGAATTTATTTTGAAGATTATTATGACTCCTACTTTCTGGCACTAAATTGTACTTTTTTATTTTTGGGGGCTTGAAGCCCGCAGGTATACTCATACGTCTTTGATTCCAGGATTATATCTGTATCATATTTCTCCGTTGTTTGCTGCAAATATTTTTCTGTATCAACGCCTTAGAGCTCCTTGATATAAACACTGCAAATATTTTTCTGTATATGCAAATATTTTTCTGTATCAACGCCTTAGAGCTCCTTGATAGAAACACTGTATATATATATTTTTTTCTTCTTCTTCTTTCTTTCGAAACAATGATACAGTTATAGTAATTTTATCTATTTTGTAAAAAACATATCATTGTGTGTGTGCTCTATTTAAATACTGTACATTATTTTGGGTTGAACCATGATATGGATGTGTCTGTGCGTGGTTGAAGGTGTGTGTATGTGGTTGAGTGTGTGCACGTGGATGAGTTAGTGTGCGGTACACGCGCGCGTGTATTGTGTAGTTATTTGAGTTTGTCTGAAGAATAATATGAGGTATTCATCAATATCATATGAGCTCCCTCGTGGAGACGTAATGAGCTCCTTTATGGAGACAATAATGAGCTCCCTCGTGGAGACTTTATGAGCTCCTTTGTGGAGACAATATGAGCTCCCTCGTGGAGACGATATGAGCTCCCTCGAGGAGACTTGGTATGCATTTAATATTCTTGTTTATATCTCTTAAAGATCTATAATGTTTGTTTTATGTTATAAGTGCTGTCTGGGGCAAATTATTTGTATAGGGCCCCATTTCTCTCTCTCTCTCTTCTTTCGATCTTTAAAATAACAACAACAACAACATACTCTCTAAAAATAATTCGAGTGAAAATATTCACTCTTACTGAGTCTTACAGGAGTGAATAAAAAAAGAGTGAAATTAGAGTGAAATTGGATTGAATTTTGAGTGAAAATGTTCATTTTCACTCATTTTGGAGTGACCTCAGGGATCACTCGAAGATTTTGGAGTGACCCCTGACATCTTCTTTCATCGTGTCCAATTAGATAAGCCTATGTCTGTAACAAGACATTCATGGAAAGAGGGAAAATGACCAACTGTCATTGCCCCCCCCCCCAAAAAAAAAATAATAAATAAATAAATAAATAAATAAATAGATAAATAAATAAATAAAATAAGACCAAAAAAAATCCCAGAACACGGCAAGAATTGCGTACTTTCCAATTTCATGGGAGCTCAGGGTCGCACTAAGTCCGCATTTATGATTGTGCGATGCATTGTTCAACTGTTCGTTTGCGGATAAATACATACCCTGTACCAAACCTAACACCAATCATGAGTGTTTGGACTTATTTATTTATTTATTCAGTTTTCTTTACCCAGGGTAGCCCCATCTGTGGTTTAAACACTGTTGTATTAGGGGGCCCTGCAACAGAATGACAAAATAGAACAGTTCAACAAACACAAAATAAACCAAGGACATTCCTTTTTACATCATAACATAAACACAATATCAATACTCTATATAAATAAAGAAATGCAAAATTAACCCTTGACGATAATGATACACAAACTCATGTTATTTGAGAAAAGAAATAATACCTTAACATTAGACAGGAATATCAAAAATACTCGAATTCTACCCCAAGTGAGATATGTATGCTCTTACGAACGCTTGAAGAGAGGTGGCGTTTCGAACTTCAGTGGGGAGCTGATTCCAAATACATGATGCATAGTGTGAAAACGATTTTTTTCCTGCTTGAGTTTTAACTTGTGGAATTATGAGACCATTATAACTTGTGTTTCACGTACGATAAGAAAGTATTGTTACCAAGGGGCGTGATGATTTCTTGCACGTATTCGAGCATGTTGCCATGAAGTGTTCATCCGCCACCTTTTCTCAAGCGTCATCCCACAAAAAGCACCACAGAAGTTGCTCACACCATAGAACTACTATTGTTAGCTCCTTGTATCCTCTTCCCTTCAGGGTTCCGTGACATTTGCTCCTGCGACAATTACTCCCATTGATATATCTGCATGCTAAGCCAAACGTAAATTCAACCCATACACATAACCCTAACCCTAATCCTAATTCTCACATCAAACTAAACCTAAAACCCTATCACAACCCTACACTCTAAAAACACAAATGTTGAATTAGCATTTAAAAGGGCCGAGGAGTGACAACATTTTCAAAGTGTTGGTTTTCCTGCTAGATTCAACACTTAAGATGCTATCTTAAAAGTTGGATGCAACACTTCAAAACTGCTGTCACTCCTCGGCCCTTTTAAATGTTGATTCAACATTTACGTTTTTAGATTGTAAACCCAGGGAGGTGGCAAGTATCTGGAAAACCATATCATCTGGAGCAATTGTCGCAGCAAATGTCGTGTCACCCCCTTGAGGCACTAAGATAGCAAGCGAAACTACTGGCATACAAAACTAGCAGCACATTGGATCTGAAACTCTTCGAAACTTAATTTGCGGTCAGAACACTTCACAAAAAAAGCGGGGAATATGCGTGTTTAGTGGCAACGACGACTTATTTTCCATTACGCTCAATCTGTACACGGTTGATGCACACATGCCAAATAGTGGTTGACCACACTCATGAATATTCATGATTTGGCCTCGCCCACTTTTTTTGTGGTTGTTGTTTTCACACCAATTAAAGGGGACCTCACTTACCGCCCTCTTGCCGCCACAATTAGACAGGACAAGCGAGTCGCGGCAACATCATCAGAAAAATCCGAGAATGACCATGGTAGGTGCGCGACTCACATTCTATTTAATTTCATTGCTCATTCGAGAAAATGGAGCTGTTGGATATGGCAAGGGGGATAAAGCAGTGTTCCAACGCAGAAGGGAATTCGGTAAAATCGCAAGTCGTGAGGTTAGTTGTCAATAATTTCCATTTTATTTTATACGGTTGTATTCATTTACAAATTTTGATATACCTGTTGTCAACGGCGTAAATCCATACTGAGGAGTGGGGGATGGTCACTATCACCACGATTACAAGCCCATAACCGGACCGGCGCAGCCTTTTTTCTTTTTTTTTTTTGGGGGGGGGGGGGAGAAGCTTTGTGCCCCCCCCCCCCACACACACACACACACTTTACAGGGATCGGATGCCCCACTCTTTTGCATGAAATATAAAGTGGGAGAAAAGTGGCAGCAACAACATAAAGACTTTTTGTTCTTGTTGCTTTTTTTTTTGCTTGTCAGACGACTTTCGGCGGAAAATCAGACCTTAAAAGTATGAAAACATTTTTTTTTTTTTTGGAAATATCTGTGAGAGGGAGCGGAACGACCGAACGGGGGAAGGGTGTGTATGGGGGGGGGGGGGTATCCCTCTCCCACACGAGGAAGATTTTGCATTTTCAGACCTGAAATTCAGCGATCTGGTGCTCACTTGTGGTGAAAATTTTGTTTTCTTTTCTTTAAAAAAAATAAGAAAATGAAATATTCACAATATATTATTGAATGACAAAATCGTGGTATTTCAGCTCTTGCTGTGCGACATCACTGTGAAGGCCTACTAAATAATGGGGCCTATCATCGGCGTACACAGGATTTGATCTTAGGAGGAGCGGTTATGTGAGGGAACGAATCAAGCGAGGGGGGGAGGGTATGGTTATAGGGGGGTTTCCCCCTCCTACGGTGAGATCTCTTTGCGTTGAAAATTTTGACATTTTCAGTCCAAAAACTGCCGTTTGTAGCTATATTCTTCGCTTTGGAAATTAAGGGGGGCACACCAGGCGCAACTGCTGTCAATCACTGGCAGCAACATCAGGAGAATGGCATAGCGATAAAATGCGAGCGAGCGGAGCGAGCGAGCATGAAAATTGTAACATTTTACATTCTAAAAACTGCCGTTTGCAGGTATACTTTTTCGCTTTGGAAATTAAGGGGGGCCGCATCAGGCGCAACTGCTGGCAATTACTGGCAGCAACATCAGGAGAATGGCATAGCAGTTAAATGCGAGCGAGCGGGGCGAGCGAGCTTGAAAATTTTGACATTTTACAGTCCAAAGACTGCCGTTTGTGGCTGTATTTTTTCGCTTTGGAAATTATGGGGGCACACCGGGCGCAACTGCCGGCAATCGGGCAGCAACATCAGAATGGCATAACGATTAAATGCGAGCGAGTGAAGCGAGTGAGCTTGAAAATTTTGATATCTTACAGTCCCACATGTCCTTTGTGGCGTGTACTAGTATTTTTTCGCTTTGGAAATTAAGGGGGGGGGGGCGCACCGGGCGAAAACTGCTGGCAATTACTGGCAGCAACATCAGGAGAATGGCATAATGATTAAATGCGAGCGAGCGAAGCGAGCGAGCTTCAAAATTTTGACATTTGACAGTCCCAAAACTGCCGTTTGTAGATATATTTTTCGCTTTGGAAATTAAGGGGCGCACCGGGCGAAAACTGCTGGCAGTTACTGGCAGCAACATCAGGAGAATGGAATAATAATTAAATGCGAGCGAGCGAAGCGAGCGAGCTTCAAAAATTTGACATTTTACAGTCCCCAAACTGCCGTTTGTAGCTATATTTTTCGCTTTGGAAATTAAGGGGGGCGCACCTGCTCACAATCACTGGCAGCAACATCAGGAGAATGGCATGGCGATTAAATGCGAGCGAGCGGAGCGAGCGAGCTTGAAAATTTTGACATTTTACAGTCCAAAGACTGCCGTTTGTGGCTGTATTTTTTCGCTTTGGAAATTATGGGGGCACACCGGGCGCAACTGCCGGCAATCGGGCAGCAACATCAGAATGGCATAACGATTAAATGCGAGCGAGTGAAGCGAGTGAGCTTGAAAATTTTGATATCTTACAGTCCCACATGTCCTTTGTGGCGTGTACTAGTATTTTTTCGCTTTGGAAATTAAGGGGGGGGGCGCACCGGGCGAAAACTGCTGGCAGTTACTGGCAGCAACATCAGGAGAATGGAATAATAATTAAATGCGAGCGAGCGAAGCGAGCGAGCTTCAAAAATTTGACATTTTACAGTCCCCAAACTGCCGTTTGTAGCTATATTTTTCGCTTTGGAAATTAAGGGGGGGGGAGCGCACCTGCTCACAATCACTGGCAGCAACATCAGGAGAATGGCATGGCGATTAAATGCGAGCGAGCGGAGCGAGCGAGCTTGAAAATTTTGACATTTTACAGTCCAAAGACTGCCGTTTGTGGCTGTATTTTTTCGCTTTGGAAATTATGGGGGCACACCGGGCGCAACTGCCGGCAATCGGGCAACAACATCAGAATGGCATAACGATTAAATGCGAGCGAGCGAAGCGAGTGAGCTTGAAAATTTTGATATTTTACAGTCCCACATGTCCTTTGTGGCTGTACTAGTATTTTTTCGCTTTGGAAATTAAGGGGGGGGGCGCACCGGGCGAAAACTGCTGGAAATTACTGGCAGCAACATCAGGAGAATGACATAATGATTAAATGCGAGCGAGCGAAGCGAGCGAGCTTCAAAATTTTGACATTTGACAGTCCAAAAACTGCCGTTTGTAGATATATTTTTCGCTTTGGAAATTAAGGGGCGCACCGGGCGAAAACTGCTGGCAGTTACTGGCAGCAACATCAGGAGAATGGAATAATAATTAAATGCGAGCGAGCGAAGCGAGCGAGCTTCAAAAATTTGACATTTTACAGTCCCCAAACTGCCGTTTGTAGCTATATTTTTCGCTTTGGAAATTAAGGGGGGCGCACCTGCTCACAATCACTGGCAGCAACATCAGGAGAATGGCATGGCGATTAAATGCGAGCGAGCGGAGCGAGCGAGCTTGAAAATTTTGACATTTTACAGTCTAAAAACTGCCGTTTGTAGCTATACTTTTTCGCTTTGGAAATTTAGGGGGCACACCGAGTGCAACTGCCGGCAATTACTGGCAGCAACATCAGGAGAATGGCATAGCGGTTAAATGCGAGCGAGCGGAGCGAGCGAGCTTGAAAATTTTGACATTTTACAGTCCAAAGACTGCCGTTTGTGGCTGTATTTTTTCGCTTTGGAAATTAAGGGGGCACACCGGGCGCAACTGTCGGCAATTACTGGCAGCAACATCAGGAGAATGGCATACGTCTAATGCTAGCGAGCGAAGCGAGTGAGCTTGAAAATTTTGACATTTTCCAGTCCTAAAAACTGTCGTTTGTAGCTATATTTTCGCTTTGGAAATTAAGGGGGGCGCACCGGGTGCACCTGCTGTCAATCACTTGCAGCAACATCAGGAGAATGGCATAGCGGTTAAATGCGAGCGAGCGGAGCGAGAGAGCTTTAAAATTTTAACATTTTACACTCCAAAAACTGCCGTTTGTAGCTATATTTTTCGCTTTTGTTTGTCCCACTTTTATTTGAGAACCATCCCCCCCCCCCATCGACGCCTCTATACATATTAGGTTGCTTTTGTTAAGTGAAAGATCTGCTGCACACTCTTTGATAATTTAGGGAATATACGTCTATGTCAAAAGTGTACAAAGTTTATCCCTTATCCTGTATAGGTGTATTAGCGGACCTTTTGCATGAAGAGGGCGCTGTCGTCCAACACTGACGCCGATTTCAAACCTTCTCATATTTTTTCTGAATTTTGCTGGATTTGACCTATATTTTGCCTGTTGCACTCATAATGTCCTGACTAGTGTGTCATTGTAGCCCAGTGGAATCACCTGGCAATGTTTGGTTGAAACTTTAACCTCAGTTTTGGAAAGATTTTGGAAAACCTTTGCTGTGACGATGACAGCCTACTACTGGTTTCTTGCGGTACTTGCACTGTACGGACCACTGTCCCTCCTGCAAGCCGACGGATTGCCACCATCCACCTCTACCAAAGCCATGGCCTTCCAGCTGAAATCTGAAGGGTCAAGTACAAACCGAGATTGCAAACGTTTCTTCTATTCTCCATCGGAACTCACGTCATTACGTAACATAGCCACCCGTTCTCGACTGCCCACTGAAGTATTCCACCGGACAAAGGAACTCGGCATCTACAGGCGACGCGGATGCCGAGCTGGTTCTCACAAAAGGAGAGCTATTAAGGTCATTACTGGCAACAGAAGTAGAAGAACAAAAACCAGGCCCCGCACCCCCCAGTTACAGAGAATTGAATGCGTAAGTTCCTCAAACTTGCACTATTTTACATTCCCGACTGTTTACCTCTGCAACCCTCGCTCTCTGAATAACAAACTGGATGAATTTGCTATCATCGTCAAACAACTGGGGTGTGACCTATGTGTAGTAAGTGAAACTTGGTTTCGAGCTGACCAGCCCGAGAGTGACTATGCAGTGAACGATTTCTTGTCCTACGCAAAATCGAGGACTTTTCGGCGTGGTGGTGGAGTGGTGATTTACGCTAGACCTGATTTATCACCTAAGACTGTCAGTTTTCTCCCACCACATCCTGATCATGAGATTCTTTGGATTCAAATCAGGCCTAAGAGACTACCCCGTGACGTTTCGTGCATTTACGTAGCGGCTGTGTATTCCCCTCCCGCGTACGATGGCGCCGACGATCTCATCCAGTACCTCATGAACTGTGTCGACGATATAAACACTAGGCACACAAACGCTGGTATCATGATTCTTGGTGATTTTAACCGAGCCGACATCTCTCAGCTTACATGTACGGGTGGTCTTGTTCAAGTTGTGAGGAGTCCCACACGTGGATCTGCCATATTGGACCTCATAATCACAAATATGCAAAGAGATTACTCCGCACCAGACATCCTCTCACCTCTAGGCACTGGTGGCGATCACAATGCTGTGCTTTGGAAACCATCCTATAGTAAAGGTGAGAAACCAAACAAATTGGTCAGTAAAATCACTCGTCCCATGAAAGACTCTGCGATTCGTGGGTTTGGTAACTGGTGTTCACAGCACAACTGGGCTGAAGTCACATCCCCTCAGCTTTCTGTCAAAGAAAAATGTAACAATTTCTATGAAACCCTGCGAGAGAAAATTGATGTGTTTTTTCCGCTGAAATCAACCAAAATGCACTCAAACGATCAACCATGGGTAACGCCTTTCCTCAAAGCGTTGATCTGTCAGAGACAACGAGCATTTCGAACAGATGAGAGGGAGTGGAAACGATTGCGTAACAAAGTTCAAAGGGTGAAAGCGGAACTGAAACGCAACTTCTACAAAAAGCGTGTTCTCAAATTGAAGCAAGAGAACCCATCAAGCTGGTATAGACATATCAAACTCTTGTCATCTGCAGCGAAACCCGCAAGTACCATCACCATACCGGAAATTCCTGATTTGGACGATTATGCTGTCGCTGAAGCGGCCAATAACCACTTCGCAAGCATCAATCTCGACATACCTGTACTTGATCGTGAGAGCTTACCAGCATTCTTGCCCTCCCAACCTCCAACATTACTTCAACCGTATGAGGTCTTCAAGGAGCTGAAACGAATCAAACCAGGGAAATCAAGTGGTCCTGATGGAATACCTGCACGTCTTGTCAAGGAATTTGCTATTGAGTTGGCAACACCCCTCTGTGAGGTGCTGAACTCTTCCTACCAGTCAGGTCTTGTCCCAAAGCAGTGGAAAAAGGCAATCATTGTTCCCGTGCCTAAAGAGAAATCTTCCTCCTCGATTGAGAGACATAGGCCGATCTCCCTGACTGATCACTTTGCGAAGATAGCTGAGATTTTTGTTTATCGCCATCTGTTGCGTCACCTGAATCATCAGTTAGACCCGAACCAATTTGGTGCCAGAGCAGGTCGCTCCACAGCGCAATGTCTCGTTGACATCTACAACTTCCTGTGTGAAAACGCGGATCGCCCTAAATCCATCACTTCCATCGTCTCTACTGACTTCACTCGCGCTTTTGACCGGGTAGACCACTCAATCGTGATGCAGAAACTGTTCGCTTCCGGCGTGGCTCCATGGTTGATTGAATGGACGGGCAGTTTCCTGACGGACAGACAAAATCAAGTTCGTTACCGAGGCGTCCTCTCACCTCCAAGAGCGATGTCGGCTGGTGTCCCTCAAGGCACCCGTCTTGGTCCCCTCCTGTTTCTAGTTCTCATTGATGATGCACTGCGTGATTCCTCAATTCGTCGGTGGAAATATGTAGACGATATGTCCCTTGGCGCTGTTGAAATCAGTGGTGCTACGCCCAGTGTGTCCCTGCAACCTGTTTTGTGTGACCTGGAAGTTTGGTGTGGTCACAATAATGTCATGCTAAATCCACACAAATGCCACATTATGCGTGTCAGTTTCCGCAAAACGCCACCACCTGATCTTGATCTCATTCTGTGCAACGATGTTCTGAAGGAAGTGTCAGTCATGAAATTGCTCGGTGTGGCTTTCCAAAGCGACCTTAAATGGAATCACCATGTGTCCTCCATTACGTCACGCGCAGCCTCTCGCCTGTACATGCTCCGCAGACTGAAACAATTCCGACTTCCTCCTGCTGACCTTGTGACAGTATACACTGGATACATCAGACCCCTCCTGGAATATGCCTCCCCTGTCTGGCACTCCGGGCTTACTGTCGCTCAGTCATCCGCCATCGAACGTATCCAGAAACGAGCACTGAGAATTATCTTCCCTGGAAATTCCTATTGCACTTCACTCGAGCTAGCGGGGATTCAGGACTTGGCCTCAAGGCGTGTCAAACTCTGCCTCTCCTTTGCCAAGTCTTCCACTAAACTAGAGATTGGAAAAAACTGGTTCATGCTTAACGATTGCACAAGATCTTCAAGACATACAAAGTTGTACAAAGAACCTAGGTGCCGCACCAACCGTTACAAAAATAGCCCAGTACCATTCATGACTAAACTACTGAATTCTAAATGATGTTATACAGGTTTTACGTTTGTTTCGCATCATGTTCATCGGCAAATATTACTTCATTGTAATGTTTCCTTGTATATTGTGAGCAAAAGTCGTCTCTTAGGCTCGGAAATTGTTATCATAATTGAACCTTTACTCATGATGGTATTTCATGCAGCCCCTTGTGCTTTACCGTATCATTGCTTTCTTTGTACGATACTATACAGCATTTTCATGTCACGAGAAGTATAATAATCTCACGCAAAACAATGTTCGGTGCACGTGTATTCGGATGACGAACCAACGATATTTTGATCAAGTTTTATGACCATTGACTGGTTGTCCCCCTTTTATCTACACGTCTATACTGCATTGATCATTTGTTTATACAATGATGCGGGGTTTATATGACATTTCATTTTGTAGCTTTTGATTTGCAATGGGTAGGTTTTTATTTCCCGTTGTGTGTATGTTACGATGTATACTCCTATTTCCCGTTTTCTCTTGGCCTTTCCAGCTTCTCTCATTTTTCGGCTTTAAGCAGTGCTTTTTGTACTGTATGATTGTAATATGTTGTTTTTTTTTAATGCAATGATAATCACATTTAACTGTATATATTTATTTTACGAGAAGAAGAACTAGTTTACCCAACATTATGTCTCATGTCGTATTCGGATAATGAGTTTCGTGTCACTTTGATCAATTTTATGCTCATTGATGTGATCCCTCTTATTTCTTCCTATTTACACCACAAAGATGATATCTTTGTGTAAAGAGGTATATTGTACGCGTGTAGAGTCTGTGGCTTACACTTATGAAAGCGTTAATTTTGCGTGTTATTTCAATTATTGGATAATCTGTTTGTTATGATACACAATGTACAGGTGCCACGTGCCTCGCAGAACTGTATAATACTTGCTGCAGCCGACACTCCGATCCCTATTTCTCTCTTAACCTCCCTTGGTTCTTGCATGCATGTATATCCCACCCAATATTGTATAGGCGCTCTGTTGGTGTACACCTTCTTATTTCCTTCTTTTCTTTTATCCTCTCTGTTTCTTCCGCCCTATCTCTCCTTCCCACCCATGCCCCTCTTTCCTCCTTCTTCTATTTATCTCAACTCAACTACACCAATTCATTGTCTGGAACATGTTTTGCTGTTTTTCACCCTATTTGTTTGGGAGTGGAATTATATATACTTTGCACATTTTAGAATCCCCCGTAATTAATTCAGTGCAATATACAGTGTATTTCAATAGGCATTCATTGTGCATATCTCCCGAGAAGAATCTCATTGATCAGTATAGACTTTGATGATCAGGTGCACGAGAGTGATCACTGGGGTGTAACGAGAATAGGAAATCAGCAGGTCTGTTAATGTACTAATATATTGTGTGAGCGTAGTAGTGGTGCGTATGCAAAAACATGAGAGAAAGAGCGAGTGAAAGTGACAAAGAGCGAAAGGGCGTGTGATAGTGTGTGAGGCAGGTGTCGAAAGAGAGTGTGTGAATACCGAACCATGATCATCTGTGTTTTTGTTATGAGATTATGTTTACGGTTTGCCCAGTCTGTAGGTCTACATGTCCTGTCGTATGACCTCGTTTCTTGATGTCAGTATTTTACGTGTTTCATTTGTATGAATACCCTTTTTTGTAATATCTATTGTCTCTTTTACGATGTAATTCTATGTGCAATTCAGTCGTATGACTGCGAGACATGAATACTTCAATAAAATACCATTTATCTATCTATCTATCTATCTATGTTCATGATTGCAATACAACGATCCGGTGCATAGTTCTGGCGATATTTGGACAATTTTCCATTAAGAAAGTTCGAGATTTGTCCTCATCTCGGGAATTGCTTGGGGGATAAATGATTTGTCTGTCTAAACACTTCCTTTGGGGCGGGGCAAATGCCCCTTTGCCCCCCATAGATTCGACGTCCCTGATCTTCCCTTGGTATGCCCATAGATGTATCCTGACTGAGTCATCAGTCACTGTCGTTTCTCAGGAATGATTCAGGAAATGGAGGGGATTCAATAATGGCGATAAAGTTGTTGTTATTGTTTGTTTGTATGTTTTCGTACATATTTTGCAGATGGTCCCCAGTTACTCGCGTCATAGCATGTTTACATGTAGACCTATACTATTTGACGTTGTCAACGCCTGAGCCATACCTTACAGTGTATGTCGATGTTACTTTCTTCGCGAGCGAGCGAAGCGAGCGAGCGCTTGAGAAAATTATACATTTTCCTACAAGATAGAATACTGTTCAGCTCTATTACCTGTCTGAAGGCCGGCGTACAAACGTCATGCAATATGCCAAAATTGATACAATCACATTTCTGCTTCCTCCATTTTTTCCCCTCAAAATTCAGGGGGGATGATTGTACAGGCCATCCCCCCCCCCCTCCTCCATTTCAGGGGGGGATATATCCCCCCATCCCCCCCGGGATTTACGCCCATGCCTGTTGTATTACGTTTGTGTAACTATTTCAACTATACACCGATGTATCACATAAATATAAGACACTTCATTGTGAATGTGAATTATATATCAATTTCATCTGTCCCACTTCTGGTACTTTATAAGTACGTTGCCTCATTGATTTTATTGCTGGGTATAAACACCGGCGTAAATCCGTACCAAGGAGTCGGGGGGGGGGGGGGGGGCTGACACACACACTTTGCAGGGATCGAATGTTTGCATCCCCCAATATTTTTTTCATGAAATATAAGGTGGGAGGGAAGTGGCAGACAATGTTGCCACCCCCCCCCCCCCCGCCCTTTCAAAAAGTTGCGTCACCTTGGATAATGCTCAAAATGAAATCAACAGAATTGTACATGTAATGTACATGTAATGTACATGTAATGTAATGTACATGTAATTTGGATGTCGGTTTCTTTGTATAACTATGATAATGTAGTACAGATTATTTCCTTATAGCTGTTGTAGGGTTCCCAATTTTCCTGATTTAAATCCATCAAAGCAATCATCCCAAGGGGACTTCCCCCCTCGATGTTGCATTTTTAGTCCTGAAATTCAGCGATTCGCTGCACACTCTTTGGTGAAATTTGGATTTGTTTTCCTATAAAAAAGTACGAAATGAAATATTTACAGATAAAACATGAAACATTTAGAAATCTGTCAATCCAAATGTGTACTATGTGTATAGAAAAAGGATCGAACGGGGGAGGGGATGGGAGGGGATACCCCTCCCAAGCGAGAGAGATTCTGATGATGATTTTCAGAATTGAAATTCAGCAATCTGGTGCACACTTTGGACAAATATTTGGACATTTCTTATTTTCTATTGTATAAAAGATTAAGAAAATAATCCTCATTTCGGGAATTATTAGTGGACACAATGACATGTTTGCTCCCCCCCCCCCCCCCGTCCTCCTCCAGGATGGACAACCCTGCATACGAGTGGGCTTTTGCACTCTTAGAATACAAACAAGACAAATACAAATGAAGACATCTCGTTAACACATTTGAAATTTGGAATTTGGAAAGGTGTCAATCCCTAAAGTGTGCAAAGTTTTTAAGGGGAAACCAAGCGGGGAAAGGGTTTATTGAAAGAAGATATCCCTTCCCACCCGGCAGAACTTTTAGAAGGTTTTGCTCTGTCTCGTTTATGTTTTTCTAAACTGAAGCGACTTTCTTGGAGCACACTTTACACGAAACATTTTGAAATCTGTCAATGTAAAAGTGAACTAAGTTGATAGGAAAACGATCAAACGGGGAGGGTGTGGGAGGGAGCTTTATCTCTCACCCACGCGAGAAAGATTTTGCGATTTCAGAATTGAAATTCAACAATTTGGTGCACACTTTTGATAAAATATTTGGACAGTTTTCTGTCACAAAAAGCGGGAAAAAATTATCACTTCAGAAATCATTGGGGAACGATATGTTTGCCCCCTCCTCTGCCCCCCCCCCCCCCCCCCGTCCAACAGGATCGACGCCCCTGCACACGAGCGAGCTTCGGAATTTTAAGAATTCGGGTAAAAATTACTTTAGATGAAACATTTTAAAATCTGTCAATCCCAAGGTGTACTAAGTCTATAGGAAAAGAATCGAACAGGGTAGGATATACCCCCTCTCACGCGAGAGAGATTTTGCATTAAAGAATTAGAATTCAGCAATTCGGTGCACACTTTGGGTGAAATATTTGGACACCGCTGGGGAAATGGTAACCCCTCCAACATGAGAGAGAGTTTGCAATTTCAATCCAGTACTTCAGAAATCCAGGCGCGCATATTTGGTGAAATAATCTAGTTTTACATATGTCAAAAAATACGAAACATTTGTATCAAAGAAAATGTACCATGAAAGGGTGTGGAAGGGGGATAGGCCCCTCTCACACAAGGGAGGTTTTGCATTTTCAGGTCTGAAGCTTTTAGATATACCAAACATAATATTCAACATAGATTCCAAACATACAGCGATTAAACATACGACCTCAACACCCAATTCTCGTCCTAACTAAAGACTTTACTTTAGGACCTTGAGAGACGAAGCGATATCGTCGCAGGTTTAACGTCATTACAGCTTTACCAACCGTGCTTCACAACTCGGAACGTAAACAAAAATAATAATGACGGGTTCTTATTGTGCTCCCGTGAAAGATGTTCGGCAATCCATGACCCTCAATTCACACAGTCAACCCCTGGTCACAACTCGCCGTGCGTGCTTTTAGTTCGTACGTTCGTGGCGGAGCCACGGCATTAACGGTTTTTTTTTTTTCTTTTTCTTTTTCTTTTTCTGAAAACGTGGGGAGGGAGTGACTAGAGCAGGGAGGGAGTACGTCAACGCACGACACTCGCACGGTTGCGCAGGGTGTAAGTACAAATTGTAACTAGGCCCGCACGCCACGCCTGGTCGTGAGGGGTTACGTGCATCGTACGTTGTGCACGTGGTAAGTGAGTTGTACGTGCTTACAACGTACAATCTCCGTGCGATTGCCACGTTATCTTGCGGAGGCTGTAATTACACGTGCTGCTCACGTACGGTATCCCTACTCTCTCGCATGTTGTAAGTGCGTGCAAGTGCGATGATTTTTTTTTCCGTTAGATGTTGGGGGTAGGCCTATAGGACCACCTTTCGAGGTTCTTCAGATGTATAATCATACGTCTTCTCCATACGTGTACGTGGCAGTTTAACCTTTTGTGTGCCATATTTCATATCCATAGGTTTATATGTGAAATTTGTGTATTATGTGTGTATATTTGACTCACTGACAGGGAAAGGGTTTATACATCAGGTATAAACATAGTGTATACAATGACATTGTAAAACATTATTTTGGTTTGAATAGCCCAAAGGCACTGGAGATGAGCTGAGAATAGACGTTTGTTATTCCAGATGCATATGATTTGCTGTTTTGAAGTCTGCCATCTTTACACCCAGTTTCAGAGGTCGTCAGTGATTCATTTCAGCCATCCAGGCATATTTTGAGCTAGATTAACAGCATATTACTGGAACGATGAATGTAGGCCTATGGTTTTGCAGTTTTCTCTGAGTCTGAAGGTGTCACGTTTGCAACGTATATAAGGTAACACTGCCATCATAGTAATTTCTTCCTTGCTTAATTTCAAAATACACATTCTCAATTTCAGCTTAATGGGAGAATTGTACTGACTTTATCACTGTTCTAAAAAAACAATGACCAATGCATTGTAACCAAGCTTGTGCAACTCTTATGTAACAATTTTCAGAACTCCAAAAACCTAGTCACTTCATGCACTGACCACTCAGAGCTCAAGATGCAAAATATGATATATATATTTTTTAATAACCATAATCATTACTCATCGCCTGCCAGGCAGAAAGGTCCTATAGCATGACATTTTGGTTTGTGGTACAATTCGATAGAGTTTTGAAAGCACTTTCATATAATATAACAACCATTTTTCTCTGTATGCGATTTTTTTTTTTCAAGTCCACAATCCTTATAGGGCATTTCTGCCCGGTAGGAGAAGTAGAACAGTAGAATACCTAATTGCCAACATCTTGGAGACGAAACGATGACACTCGTCCGTCGGCTCGGCTTGTGTACATTGCAGAAATCAGTGCGCACAATTTGCGTTGTAGGTGTGGAGCAGGTGCTTATGCGGTACGATCTACGTGCTCTATTGAAGAGTTGAACTCACGGAAGTGCCGAATAAGCACGGACTACGAACTTAGCACGTGCTCAACACGCCCGTGATACGTGCGCCGTCCGTCGAGCAAGTGACGGTAGGAAAATCTTAAAAGACGCACGGAGTCAGTGCTTTGTACGCACGTTTACTGTAGAGGGCATGTACATTGCCCGTACTAATTCGTAGCACGAACGCAGCGAAAGTTCCTCCTGACATAAAAGTGCTACGGCATGTCTGCGTGCTCCAAAATCCGTACTGAGGCGGTACTTACTACGTACGGATCCCCAAATTTTGTCCACGTTTTTGCAAGTAGACAGCACGCACTTGCAAGTACGGCGAGTTGTGACCACGGCTTCACGGTTGATGCAAACGTTTGATGCCAATTATACGTTGACCATGCTTCTTGAATATTCATGATTCAGCCGCGCCTTTGAATTCTATTATGTTGTTGTTGTGTTGTATTCCTTAATCTCTGAAACCAACTAAATGGACTTCATATACCGCCCTCTTGCGGCCAAAATTTGACACAGCAAAATTAGAACGCAGCACCAAGAGCACCAAGAGCACCAGGAGGCGCACCAGCAGGCTGTCACGACGAGGAATTTCGACATTCGACTTAATGCGGTGTCCGAGTTCAAAAGACGAATCCGAGTACAGAATAAGCATGGTATGTGCGAGATTCATAACATCTGGTTTCATTGCTCATTCGAGCAAATGGAGCTGTCGGATATGGCCAGGAGGATGAAGGAGTGTCCAAACGCAGGAGGGAATTCGGTAGAATCGGAAGTTATGAGGTAAGTCGTCAATAATTTCCATTTTACGGTTGTACTCATTTCCATATTTCAATATGCCTGTTGTGTTACGTTTGTGCAACTATTTCAACTACTAGTATGTACCGATGCATCACATATATTATTTAAACAATATAAGACACTTCATAGTGTATCTAAATTATAGATCAATTTAGTCTGCTCCACTTCTGGTACTTTATAACTACGTTGGCTCACTAATTTTGTTGCCGGGTAAAATTAGAATTTTATAGATATGGACTAGTCAGAGAGACGGGGGGGGGGGGGAGCGATCGCATTTTTTCCCTTTACATCTGGTTCTCTTTGTAACCATGCAAAGGACATCACCCTGGGTTATCAACCCAGGGCTGTCAAGGCAGATGATTAAATTCAGGTTATAATTATTATAATTGGTGACATGAATTGTAATATGTTTTGGGATGCAGTGTCATGGCAATCAGAACGTCTTTTAGAGATCATCATGAATTCTGATTTGACTCAGCTTACTCTCCTACGAGGGTTACCAAAAATACTGATTTCTTTTTTTAAATAATGAAGGTTAAGTTAATGATTGTGGAGTAAAAACCATAGGTATAAGTGACCATTACCTGGTTTACTGTACCTGTCTGAGGTAAAAAAAAAAAAAATGAGATCGCAATGTGAATCATTGTCACAATTGTAAAGTTAGGCGTAGCTATAAATATTTTGATGTGAATTTCTACATAAATGACGTCAATCAGATAACATGGAAAAAGATTGAAAGTTGTAAAAATGTAAATAGCGCATTCTTTGAAGAGAAACTAGTTGAGGTGATTAACAAGCCAGTCTCTCTCAAGAAAAAAGAACCAGGAAACAAGAATCTCCATGGATTACGTCAGATATATTGGATTTTACTCACAAGAGAAATTTAAAGAAAAAAACTTGCAGTAAAAGTTAGGCAAAGATTGGAAGGAATACAAACGGCTGTGAAATCAAATTACTACAAAGATCCGCCAAGCAAAGGCTGATTACATAACGAAAAGTACAAAACAAGCAAAAACAACAATCAACAAATTCGGAAGTCTTGAAAACTCTCATGCCCAGCAAAAAAAAAAAGACAAAGACGGAGTAATTTTCATCCGGATTTGGTGATCATGAATGTATGGTTTCAAAGGCGGGAACAATATACAGGCTTCCACAGAAGTGAATGGTGATGAGTCTTTGCCTGAACAAGAGAAGACTACTACAGTGTATGATGCCACATGCGTGTGATACAACAATATAAGAAAAATATAAAGAGAATTTCACATATTTTTAGTTTTTTGGAACGGATAATCTGATTTTCCCCAAATTTTCTCTAATGTGTCCTACTAATATTGCTGCATTCACTCAATCCACATGGACTTGTCCTTTAAGACAATATAGAGTATAGTCTATTATAGTGGTCACCCTGGTGGTCACTTCTGAACATGCATGATCATTTCCAAATGCCATGTAGCCGGCAATTGATTGGATGATGGTTTGCAAAGATTATTAAAGGGTGGAACATGCAAATGAAATAGGTTGAAATGATATGAAATGAAATGAAATGAAATGAAATGAAATGAAATGAAATGAAATGCTATTAGATTTATTATGTTGTTGCAAGGTGGTGTTATACAAAATTTTCCATAGCACCGTGGGCTGCACCCTCAGAATACCGTGCTATATAAATAGAATTATATCTCTCTTGGAAGACAGTCGATACGAGTATTTATGTATTAATTGGTCACTGATTGAGTGGGAGATACCCACTCTTTTATGCCGCTCAAGAAGACTTGTGAACTTCATCTAGAAGACAATAAAACAACCATCTTTGTACATATTGTACATCACTATCTGCTGTGAAGTTCTTTAGAAGTGTCAGCGTGTGGTAGTTGAACGTGGAAGGTACGCCAGTGTGCTGAAAACCATCAAGTTACAAACAGCCTAGATATCCTCTGTATGATTCAAAGGATGTCCACATCATTGAATAAAAAAAAGAAGACCCAAGTCCATCAAACAAACTGACCCCTTCACAAGAAATGTAAATATTCATTATGATAACAATATACGAACTAGTTTGTATTCAAAATGTTGCCTTACTATGACAGTTCATCATACAGTGGCATCTTATTGGAAAAATTAAAAAAAGTTTCTGTTTTTTCATGTTTACAGAAACGTGTGTGTGTGTGTTTTTTTTATTATTATTATTATTATTTTAGCTTCGAGCTCTTTCACCGCTGTTTCGGAGCAAAACTCTTCCAGACGGAGATGGAGATTGCTTACGATCCCCGCGGTGGACCCATGGTGGATTACACCTGCGAAATTTTCGGTGTCAGTGTGGGCGTGTCCGTTACCAGAGCGATGAAGTACAAGGCGGAGTTTGAGAAAGAGGATGCAGAGGACCTTCTGAGAAAGAAACTGAAAGGTAAGTGTCACGTAGAGTTTAGAAGTTAGGAAACTGGAGCGCAGAGAAAAACTTATAATGAGAGTACCGACCCCTGGGACCGATCCTCTTAAGAACCTGTGTCCTGAATTACGTAGCGATGTTGAAGTCATCATGGTCATTATAATCAATGTTTGCAGGGACCTGATGATAAAACCAAAAAGAGCGAGCAATTTGAGCATAGCACTGCAGCTCATTAGACAGAAAGGATTACACTAAAAGCAACGTACAGAAAGACAGACATGACAGACATGACAGACAAACAAACTTTAGTCACTTTAATAACGAACAAACAGAAAAAATCCTTACTGGAGCAGCCTGGAAGTGAATTCATGTGCCAATGTAACCATAGTCTTACTCAGTCTTTTAAATTTGTAGCTGCACATTGTTGCAGAAAAATGTTAAATTCCTTCTGATCTGTGAGTAGTGGAGTTAACTTAAGAAATTTAAACGATATTGCTCTTGCGGTCTTGTCATGTTACTGGTAACTTATGGCAAGGGCGAGAATATCTGTACTGAAAATTTCAAAAATTGCCAAAACTTTCACAATTATAACCGTTCCTTGTTTGTTTGGTCGCTTTTTTTTTTTTTTTTTTGGGGGGGGGGGGGGGTTCGTGTTTTGACTCGACTGATATTGAAATTGAATGGATGATTTATTAGGTTCACAATTGAAATGTTACACGGAGCCGGCGAACTGCAGCACAGTATCCGCCTAAAAATCACTTAACCTCAATTTGTTTACCCTTTTACTACACTGAGTTTTACCGTTTTTATTAGTATTGTTGACACTGTTAATACATGAGCATTGCCATTATGATCATGACGAATTAAAGCGTCTTGTATGTGCTGTCATAAGAATACAATATGATCTTCTCCAAATTTTATTAAATCCATAGGAAAGAGACGAAAGTCCTTGCAGAACAGTGCAGTGGTGATCCATATTGGAGAAAAAATAAGGAAGTTATGAAATTTAAAGATTTCGGAATATTTCAGAAAACCCTTCTTGAGCAGTCGTTATGAATATTCAAATTAGCAAGTTGATGATGTCATGCTCTCACAATTTCTTAATCATTCCATATACGAAAACGACAATATTCCCATATTTCAAAAGTATAAGACAAAACTTTCAAAACCATGCACTTTTTAAAGTTAGCTCTGATATATTTTGGTATGGTAATATGCTCTTAGCTGTATTGTCTAAAGATGGATTTTTTTCCGAATATCATTTACAATATTCACGGAAGCTTGTGAGGGCATAGCATCATCAACTCGCAAATTTGAATATTCATAGGGGAAAAAAATTCGAAGAAATGTGAAGGTTCAAAATATTATATCTTTCTTATTTCCCATTTGATTTCTGGCATTCTGTTGGATTCTTTTTCTTTTTTTTTTAGAGTTTATTTATTTTCAAGGTGGATTTCTTCTTTAAACGTTTCCATGTTTGTATTTTCATCTACAAACAGGATTACACCGTGCAACGCAGAATGCAAAGGACAGGTGGTCCAAAAAAGTTCTGCATATCTGGGCCACCTCGCCAGACGTCGCTGAGAAGCTCACTTCAGAGTACAAAAAGCTCTGTGAAGATGAATCCTCAACTCATCTCACATCGGAGGTTTTCATCATAGTGACCGTCGTCAACGACGAACATCACTCGATGTTTAAATCACCAAAAAGAAAGAAAAAAGGAAAATAGCAACCTCCGATTTTAATGGGCCAGTAGAGAAAGAAAGTCAGTCAGTGTTAAGCCCTGCGTCATGATTCTTTTTGTGTGGTTTTTTTTTTTTTTGACGCTTTTTATAGCCTTTATTCAGACAAATCAAATGAAATTGTTACATTGTATAATGACACAAAATATAACTATAATACACTGTTTAACGGACAACAAAAGGTTGTGTGCAAAGTAGTATAGATAAAACATACATAAATTGTACACATTTGACATGATTCATGAAAGTACAATAAACACCTCATACAGAAATGGAATATACATAATTCTATGACACTCAGCCTTCCTACTCGAGGAAAGGAGTCTCCAGTCTGAATAAAGATTTTATCTAAAACAAATACAAAAAACGTGAGAGGTGATGGACTTTCAAAATCTTTAAAATGTATTCTATTCACCAGCTATGAACATCATAATGACTAATATCTCTCTGGGTCTTATGCAAATGGAGATTCATAGCCAGATAATGTTTGATGCAGTTTTAATGATATGAGGATCAGAGAAAAACAAACAAGTGTACGTTTACTATTTGATGTGAGCTAACGCCCTCTATTGGCAATGAAATCACAGCAGCAAGCACTTACGGAAAATTTATCATAATTACTTTACACAATGTATAGATGAATCCGACTTCAGTGCACTGTATAACCTAAGGGGGTATCTCGCTGAGCTGCGAATATTTGCAAGCGTAGCGAATTTGGCTATAGGGAATCCCGGGGTTCGTTAAAAGTTGTAATCAAATTCGTAAACAGTTTTCTTTGTCCTATCTAAAACGGTTTTTCTTGCCGCACAGAAATTTTGAACATGTTGAAGAAAAAAACTGTTTACGACAATGAAAACTGTTTGCAAATTTGATTGCACTACCTTTTTCATTTACGACGTTGATTACAACTGTTAATGAATCCTGGGCTAAACCCGCTTAGTGAGATACCGCCTTTACGGCGGCCATTAACTGGGAGGCTTCCAAAGAAGAACAAAACACTTTCAATGGTTATGCAATGAGACAGATGCGTTGCTACGTCAGTACATAAATAATCTTTTGTTAGGCATATTTTAAGCCCCCAGTTATCATTTTCATAAAGAAAAAAAAACAGTCTATGTATGTGGTCGAAAAGAGAACCTGAAACAAGATGTATACTGTGTACCTTATCAGTATATGTAGCAGTTTGATACTAAGGTCTTGTAAACCTGCTTGGCGGTTGCCTTATTCGGTGCAAAAAAAAACCAACACACAACTCAAAACAAGAAGCTGTGCTGAAGATATAGAAGTCTGCATACGAGTAGGTTTATACTACATATAGTATTTTGTACTATTTTACATAATTTCCTTATCTTTTTTGTATACGTGTATGTATAAGAAAATCAGTGTGCAATCTCCATTGCGTTTTTCTTCCATTATGTTCTGAAATGGCTGATAGTTAAGTGACTTTTTAAGCTTTATGCTCTACTATTGTGTAAAAGTGGGATTTTTAATGGAGGTCTGTGTTTAAGAATTCTTTGTTTTCCTCCGTGTAAACAGAAGACGACACTGACTAACTTATTTTCAGTCTCTGTGTTTAGCATGGTCAATTTTGATCGTCTATTTATAGTATATTATGTTTAATTCGCAGAGCGTGTATATATTCTTAACAGTCTTTCAATAGTATGTATCGTGTAAGCATTGTAATATCAAAGCTTGCAATACGCTTGATTTGCCAAAGGACCAAAGGAAAATGTCTTCCCCGATGTGACTTGTCACTTTTCTTCAGGAAAACTGGTGCTTAATGAACATAGGTGAATAAAATCAACACCTACTGAAGCATGATACCATATACATGAATGTATTTTTTTCTTTATATACATTAATATTTAACGTACTTAACTTTTCTAGCATAATGAAAAGAGCACTTGACTTACCTCTTTCAGAAATCATGGGAATACCCATTGTTATAGTAACAAGTCTATAAACTTCGTTCTTTTCATGCCAAATAAATTTTGTAGAATTCTCCATTTTTTCCTCCCTATGTTGTTGTCCAAAAATAATATCACGAACTGTATATAGAAGAATTCTTATCCAGCAATGATTAATCCTGTCCGATTTTCCTCAAACTTTCACTGATGCGTTCTATCAGTATTTCTGCATTCACTCAATATATTCACATCTTAACTGGTCTTTGGTTTCTCACGTGAACACAGACGCTCGTGCACACAAAGGCAGGACAAACGACAAAAGACATTGGGAAGGGGCAATTAGAGAGAGAGAGAGAGATGGAGAGAGAGGGAAAGAAGGAAGGATGGAAAGAAGAAAGGAAGGAGGACTGTGGAAAGGAAGGAAGGATCCGCAGCAGCACATGGCGAGCAGTACACATTACCAGACGCCATTCACTGACATGGGAACAGTAATTGACATTAGATAGATGATACAAATGAACTAATGAAAAAAAAAAATCAGGCGGACTAGAAAAAATGAAAATAACAACATAATCACTGCATTATTTTGAAAAAAATAAAAAAAATGTCTAGACTCTAAGCAAGGTACTGTGACTCTACCCACCCCCCCCCCACACACACACACACAAACACATTTGTGGCTTTTAAAAGTAAAAGTAAAAGTAATTTTATAGTCTTATCATGTAAAAGATCCATGAAACACTGAATATCAATAAATCGACAGGCAAGATGGACTTTCACAGTTTCATCGAAAGTAGAGAAAAGGGATGGGAAATGAGGGAAATGAATGAAAACATCCTAGCTAACTTGGTGTACGGAGGATGTATCCCGGGCATTTTTACTTACTCCTTGAATAAGGTGTGTGTGTGTGTGTGTGTGCGTTTCTGTGTGTGTGTGTGTGTTTGTATTAATTTTGTTGTTGTGTTTTAAAGAAAGAAGAGAGAGGAAAAATGATAATTAGATAATTGATTAAAGAATTAATTATGCATCTCAATTATCATATAAAAAAAAATATATATATACATATATATGTATGTATATATATATATATATACATATATATATATATTACAGTAGGCCTACGTTGTTTTAAGAAATTCAACAAAACATACACACAATTCAAAGAAGCAAGAGAAGAAGCACAATATTGAATCAATATAATCATTTTACAAATTTAGTGCACAAACATACCTCAAAATATCCTGATTATTCTACTCCGATAAAACGTAAAAACGATAAAAGTCCATTCTCAGGGAATCCCCAATCCTAGATACACCTCGAGAATTTCATGATCATAGGCCAGTCAGGAGTGTTTGACAACTGCAGTTACCCCTGAATTTAATTGTTGCCGTTTTTATCTTTTCTTTTTTGTGTGTGAAACGCGATTGAGTGCCGCTGTTCATCGAGGGTAACAGCAACTCGCACATTTAGCGCATACCGCCCTCTTGCGGCAAGAGCTATAAAGAGTCTTACCCGATCATACCATGTTGCACTGATACAGTGGATCATACTAGTCGGCGAAGGTTTTCGACTTGAGGAGGTTTTCCAAGGTGAAAAGTCTCATTCTGTCGGAGACTAAGCATGGAATGGTCATATGCCAGTTTGGCTCTTTTAAACCATTCCAAGAACTTGCTCTGTCAAAGATGGCGGAAAAGATGATGAAATTGCCCAACGCTGGAAGGAGTTCGGTTGAGTCGGAGGTTAGGAGGAAAATGTTCAATAATGTCCGTTTTATTGTTTTTCAATTCAATTCTATTCAAACTTTATTTCATTTTTCGAAAAGAACATTAACAGTTAACTTTCTTTGGTAACAGAGAATAAGGTTCCATAATTAAAACAAAGTAAATTGAGAGAAATAAAATTTTGAGCCTTGGTAACAGATACGTTGTAATGTAAATTGACTGACTGAAGTGATAAAGAAGATATAACAATACGCAAAACATCGAAAAATGGAGGGACCCACTAAAAAGATAATGCTTGTAGAATGTGGGCCCCTCGTGTACAGAATGTCAATAGAATAATAATAATAATTGATATGATTTATATAGCGCCAAATCCACTCTGCAGAGTGCTCTAGGCGCGGAAGGAAGAGAAAGTGAAGGAGATAAAGGACATACAAATATCAAATACATGTAATGAGTAGTCAAATTGAGGCTTTAAACAAGTGAGTTTTTAGACTGCTTTTAAAGGAGTCTGATGAAGAACAATTTTTTCGGCTGAAGGTAAGTTATTCCATAAGGTGGGAGCAGCATGGCCAAAGGCACGTGTGCCCCATATTGTAGTGAATCTTGGAATTATCAGAGAACCGGAGTTGGATGAGCGTAAAGATCTAGCAGGGATGTAATTATGGAGTAAGTCAATGTTATACTGAGGAGCAGCGCCCTGAATGCAATGAAAAGTCAAAAGTAAAATCTTAAAAATAATGCGATCTTTGACTGATAACCAATGAAGTGATCTCAAAATAGGGGTGATGTGAGTGTGCTTCTTGGATAGTGTGATGATGCGTGCTGCCGCATTTTGAAGCCTCTGTAGCATGGAGAGCTGAGTTTGTGGTAAGTTAAATAAGACAGAGTTTCCAAAATCGAGCCTAGAGGATATCAAGGCATGGACTAATTTTTCGGTAGAAGAGCGGTTCAAATATTTTCTAATGAAGCCGATATTACGAAGTTGGTATCTTACAGATCTACAAATGCTTCAAACTTCATGAGACATAGTCATATTACAATCTAGCATTACACCCAGGTTGCGACAGGTTTGGGACACACTAATTGACATACCGGAAAAGGAGATAAAATTAATGTCAAGTTTACCTAATTGTGTCTTCGAACCAAACATTAAAAACTCAGATTTATCCGTATTCAATTTCAAAGAATGTGAGTTCAGCCATGAATAAACATCGTTCATTGCATTCTCAAGCTGACTCAAAGCATGTAAGGCATCGGCCTGGTTAGGTTTGAAAGACAAATACAATTGAATGTCATCAGCGTATATGTGATAATTAATTTTGTGCTGGCGCAATATGTGTCCCAGGCTAATAAGATAGATGGAAAACAAGGTGGGCCCGCCCACAGAGCCCTGTGGAACACCGTATTTGAGAGGCATAGCATTTGATTTACAGCTGTTGACACACACTGCCTGTGAATGGCATAAAAGGTAAGATTTAAACCATTCGTATGCCTGACCTTTTACACCAAGAGATTGGAGGGTGTTTAACAAAATTGCATGATTGACAGTATCGAAGGCGGAGGACAAATCAAGTAAAATCAAAGCAGTGACATTTCCACGATCCATTTCCTGTAGGATGAAGTTTGACACATTGAGGAGAAGGGTTTCTACGCTATGGTAAGGACGACATGCGGATTGAAAAGGATCGAATAAATTATTAACCAAGAGATAATCTGTAAGTCTGGAGAAAACAATCCTTTCCAAAATTTTAAACAAAAATGGAAGGTTACACACGGGGCGGTAATTTTGGAGTGAATCTGGGTCTAAGGAATTTTTTTTTTTCAAAAGAGGTGTTATATATGCAGATTTCAAACATGAGGGGACGTAACACTGATCAATACTTAGGTTCACAATCATTGAAATAATAGGAGCGAAAATGGATGAACAATCTTTTATCAATACAGTGGGGACTGGATCTAAAGAACATGACTTGGGAGGTAATCTGCGAAGAAGAGCTTGGACCTCGTCGGGATCAGTGGGTTTCAGGGTTTCAAGGGAAGCTGCGTGAGGGGCTCCTGCGCCGATTCGTCTGGACAGAGACTGTTACTGATAGTCTCTACCTTATTCCGAAAGTAATCGATGAAAGTCTCGGCCATTGCAGAACTGTCCGTGTGGGACGGTAATGGTGAAGATTGCTTTCGATTGAGAAGGCGGTTGGCAACGGAGAAGAGCCGTTTGGAATCTTCGCCACAGTCTTCGATGAGGCCCACGTAATAAGATCGTTTGGCCTTCTTCAGCAGGGAGTTTACCACATTCTTCTGAGCGCACAATAATTTCCTGTCAATTTCACTTTTACCGTTGGAAAGCCATTTGCGCTCGAGTCTCCTACGTTTCCGCTTCGCCGCTGCAATGTCAGAGTTGTACCAAGGACAGTCAGTGCGTTTCCTGATCTTTCGAGTCTTTGCAGGAGCATGTATATTGAGGAGTCTGCTGAGCGCTGAGTTGTAATTTTCCACAACGCAGTCCACACTGTCAGTTGGGGAAGACATCAATTTGCAACTGACAATATCCTCGGCGAATGCTGTCCTGTTGATTTTCTTGATATTGCGGCAAGTGAATTCAGACATAACACGAGAAGGCTTTACAAACTTGAGCAAGCAGGAAACTGTAGAATGGTCTGAGATACCGGAAAAGACCTTGGGGCTGGAGTAGAGAACATTATCAGAGATTCGCACCATGATGACATCCAGAATATGACCCTTATCATGGGTAGGAGATGAGACGAGCTGGGAAATGCCATGGCCACTGATGAGATCATTGAACCTCAGCGTATTTGGGGCTGAAGTATTGTCAAAGTGGATGTTCAGATCCCCCGTGATCACCAAAGGTGATGGTCTGTACATAGTCTCATCAAGAAACTGTGAGAACTCGTCGAGAAATGTTGAGAAAGAGTGATTTCCAGGAAGTCTATACACAACGACGATGTCCACACAGGAGTGTGCGTTCGAAACAGTTCCATGCATTGACTCGAAGGTAGTGTATTTCCGTGATGGGTTTATGACAACTTGAAGGTTGTCCTTGTAGAGAAACCCAACTCCGCCTCCGCGCTTGGAGACCCTTGGACAGTGATGGAGGGTATAGCCACTCGGACGAAGATCGGCAATAGCTGCATCATCAGACGAGGACAACCAGGTTTCGCAGATACATGTGAAATCTAAACGGTGATCGGTAATAAAATCTTGGAATACCGAAGATTTATTACGTAGGGAACGGGCATTTAAAACACCTAACTTGAAGTTGTTATCAAAACAAAATTGACCACCTCGTTTTCCCCTATAGGGCTTTTTACACTTGTGTTTCTTAACCCCGGACTTTCTCTGACCCAGGACTATCGTTAGTCCCGTACCAATTTTTTCAGCTTTTTACACTCGCCAATTAGTCCCGTACTATCTCTTGTCCGGGGCTAAGGAGAAAACTGACCTTTTTACACTCGTCTTTCTTAGCCCCGGACTTTCCAAACCACATGAATATTCATAATTACGCTGTGTACTGTACACGTACACGCACGCACCGGCAGCACTTGATTACCTCGTTTCTGATTGGTCAGTGAGGGTCGCACTTCGTCTCCGTCGCTTAGCCCAGGATTATTTTTTCGTTCTGTTTACACTCACTTGCTTGGCACCGCAATTGCGGTGCTAGCACCGCAATTGCGGTGCTAACCCCTGCTATTTTGCAGGGCCAGATAGTACCGTACTATCGGTGGGGCTAGCCCACTTTGGCAAAAACGAGTGTAAACAGAAAGTGGGCTAAGGATAGTCCCGTACTATCGGTGGGGCTAAGGCCCCCCCTTAGCCCCACCGATAGTCCGGGGCTAAGCAAAAATTTACAAGTGTAAAAAGCCCTTATGTGTCCTCCGCCTTCTGTTAATACCGAGAGAGACAATCCGATTCCAGACAGTGGGGTTATCATTGCGCCATCTAGTTGAAATATGGCTTGAATTAAATGAACGAAGGGTTTGTGTATCATGAATGTCTTGAATTCGATGAGTTTTCGATTGTCGACAAATGCAGTCCATCACTCTCAGGGCCAGGATTCGGATTTATACCTCCAGATATCAATAACAAACTCTGAAATGTGGCCTCTGAGTTGGCATAATAGCGTACAGGGGTACCAACATATTTCCCCTTTGATGGATAGGTTTGTGCATAATGTGCACTAACATTATGAAGGCAGATATTAGGCGTACATGCATCTAGGCAGTACCCTTGACAGCAATAACACAACAGGATCACAGTAAGTACAAAGGCTATAGAGGTGACCCGTTCAAGTGGTGACCACACAGGTCATTGCACCACATTGCACCACGCCTTCTGTTTTCTCCATGACCTCATGCTTCACGACAGTAAGGGGCTGTAGAGTGTGGTGCCGGCGCGACCTCCGCCGGTGCTTCCCCCTGATGGCTGCCACTTGGGGCTGCACCTGTGGTGCAATGACCTGTGTGGTCACCACTTGAACGGGTGCCGGGAAGCTGTGCCGCTTCACGCTGTGCCGACAGTGACTCTGTTTCGCTGCCTGCACCTCAAAATGAAAATGAAGTCAGAGAAAAAAAATGTATCTTTCACCCTGGATATACACTAACTTCACTTTTTTTTTTTATTCGTTCATTCGGGGTTTTTTTTCGGTCATTTTTCCCTCGCTCTTGGGGATGGAAATGGACTTGAGAAGCAAAGCAGTCTCTATGAATATTCAAAGAAGCAAGTTGATGGTGCATGCTCTCACAATTTCTTATTCATTCCATATTCGAAAATTACAAAAATCTCATGTTTTAGCTGTATAAATGCAAACTTGCATTAAAACCATCCAAAATTAGAAGAAGAAAACAAAATATGTTAACTCTGATATATTTAGGTAAGGTAATATTATCTTCCCTATAATAGGTAAAGATAAACTTTTCCAGATTTCCTAATATTCATAGAAGCTTGTGAGGGTATAGCATCATCAATTCGCTCATTTGAATATTCATAATGACTGGTCAAGAATTGTTTGCAGAAGAAATGAAAAAGTTGAGAATGTCATATCTTCCTTATTTTGATTTCTGTATTTCTTTTTTTTTGGGGGGGGGGGGGGTTGAGGGACGCTTTTTTTTTTTTGTCTTTCTTTTAGAGTTTATCTATTTTAAGGTGGATTTCTTCTGCAACGTTTCCATGTGTGTGCTTTCATCTTACAAAAAGGATTAGACCGTGCAACGCAGAATGCAAAGGACAGGTGGTCCAAAAGGATTCTGCATATCGGGGCGACCTCGCCATTTGCAGATGTCGCTGAGAAGCTCACTCTAGTATACAAAAAGCTCTGTGAAGATGAATCCTCAACTCATCTCACATCGGAGGTTTTCATCATGGTTGTCAATAACAAACATCACTCGATGTTCAAATAAAAAAAAAGGAAAGACTAAAGGAAAATAACAACCTTCGCTTTTGATAGGCCAACAGAGAAATTAAGATGTGCGTCATGATCGTATAAGCCAGTTCGGGGTTCCAGTTTGAGCATTCAGAGCAGAAAAAGGTCATTTGTACCGAGAGACTGGTTGGTTTTTAATTTCACTGAGATAAGCATCTGTACTGCTATGATTATTCATGTAATCCTTATAAATGCTGCCTGCCAGTACATCCACCTGACAGCAAGCCTGGTATTTTGCAATGTTCACAAGAAAAGTTTGTTAATGTATTCAAAACAGCACAATGAAATGGATGCTTCCCAAAGTGTTGATTGACAAACCATTCTTGTCACTTCATCTACACAGATTCATTCTTTGTTATAATACGAGTTCCATAAATTGCTATGTTGGGCAAGCTGCTGGATTACGTCGCTTTGAATTGAGTGAAGTGCCTAACCAACTGAGAAAAATGAAAGGTCATTTGTACCCATGTGCACATGAGCTATCTCCGAACTGGCTTATTGATATGGTGTGAGCTAACGCCCTCTATTGGCAATGAAATCACTGCAGCAAGCCCTTTCGGAAAAATTCTCATAATTATCACACATTTATGTAGCGTGTTTGTCAAGTGAAGTGTAGTTCAAATGATAATGAGTACTATACCGCACTTCCATCACTTCGGGGCACTCTGGACGGTAAAATCCGGCCTCTCCAATACAAGGTGTTTGACATCACTTCTCTGGCAAGGATCGACCCACCATGCCCGTGAGGACTAGTCTGCTATAATCACGACACAAAGACATAAAAATCATCACAGCAATCGTGCTGTGCAATATTTCCGACATCTTTTTTTAATCCTAGCACATTATAGGGCTCACACGGGTAAATAATTCCCCATAGAGACGTGTGTTAAAATTCAAATTTCAAAAAATTCTGTAAAATAGCTGGGAGAAATGAGGTGTTTTATCTTCACTAACCTGAATAAGTGAGATATTACCTTTCATCCATCAGATTGCCAGGGTGGGTTGTTCTGCTCTAATTCTGTCCAGGGGTCCGCAAAGCCAGACTACGAGTTCTTGTCACTCAAAAAATCACCCATTTTCCGTACACGTACCCAATGAAATATAGTCCCCTCAAATTCCATCAGAAAAGCTTTCATCTTCCAACCAAAATGCAGTTTGTAGAGGAATTCATACTCAATATCTACAGCTATTCAGTTTTTTGCCAAACTACATCATTACATCATTTTTAACTAATTTTTTTCTTCATTTATTTTGGTATCTTTGGTACGAATTTGTGAAGGGGTCTGGGACAGTCCATTTTATTTACAGGTGTGAGCCCTGTAATGGCTCCCTTCACGCCAAGCCTTTTTGTGCGGCCAAAGGCCAGAGGGGGCGCTATACAAGTTTGACTTGTATACAGGATGATTGGAAAGAGTCACAATCCTGGACTATAATGAAAATCTTTGCCTTTATTTTAGCTTTGTTTTATTTGTTGATATCTTGAACAGGACGAAAATAGAGGTGAAATATACTAGCATGTAAGTATGATTAGTATCAAATTGAATTTGTAATCGTTGGGATGGTAACTATAAATAAAATGATTGAAAGAATGTAGCAATATTACCAAACACTTCATTTAAAAGTTTGACTAAAATCGGACAATCCCCATTCAAAATCCCGGTTCGTATATATGCATTGTTAAAGTTCGTGTTCAGCCATAGCCTTTTGCAAAGGCAGCTTGCTCTAATCAGGGAGGTGGCCACCTCCCTGCTGTAATTTCGGCACACGTACACAGAGAAATCTCTTCCCACCTCCCTTGCAGAGAGCGATGGACTCACACATCCAACGAGCGACCGGCGAACTGCGAGAGTAGCTAGCTCCCAGCCGATCACTGTGTGCGCGCGAGTCCATCGCCCGCCGTATCATGCGAGTCCATTGTTACTGCTGTACATTGATCCAAGGAGCTTGTTTGAAGCTCATTGATTAATTTAAGAAAATATATTATCTGAAAGAGGTAAGTAGAAGCGGTCTTCAATCGGCCAAGATATCTATAGTGAAAATAATGATGTTGATTTTTTTTAACATTCTTTTGATACTGTTGTAAATTACGTCGTTGTATGTGAAATCAAAAGGTGTTGTAATCTTCACATCCAGTGACACCTATACACCAAAACTTTTAATGGTCATATCTTTTGAACAGATTGTCCAATTTTTATCAAATTTGCTGATGTGTTCTAATTAATCTGCTGCATTCAGTCAAGCCACATGTTAATTGGGGTTACATATTACATGTTAATTGGGGTTACAGAAAAAGGCAATAAGAATATGTACCAACTCACATTATCTAGAACATACTGATCCATTATTCCTTAGACTAAACGTTCTTAAAGTTGACGATATACACAAATTTCAAACAGCAATATTTATGTTCAAATACACGCAAAATCTACTCCCACTCTTCCACAACGCATTTTCCCTTAACAGGGATGTCCATGCTTACCCCACGCGCCATCGTAATGATTTCCATTTGAATAACCCTAAACTCCTATTAGCTCAAAAATCAATTCGGCATAACGGGCCTGATATTTGGAATTCACTCCCTCTCCACATAAAACAGTGCACATCTCTCTATTCCTTTAAGGCAAATACAAAGAAATATTTCTTGGCACAATATCATACGGTACAGTAATCATTAAACATGTACCTCTTATACTCAACAACAAGGCAATATTTGGTCCACCCCCTTTTTCCTTTCCTTTTACTTTGCTGCTTGACCCTTCGCCCATATTATAACATATCCAATCATTTTCTTAGAAGTGCTGACCATCAACACTTTCGCGCTTCATCACCTGCACACGCACTCACAGGCACCACTCCTGTTTACCAAGTAATTATATAAAACTGGATTTACACGCACTTTAACATGGCCCATCAGTATTAGTGTTCAAGTACTACAATAAAAAATGGTAATTTAACTCTGGCTGTCCGTCTGTTCAAGCACGGCTTATAACGGCGGCCCTCTGCATCATATGTAAATATTATATATTGTACTGTGAATTAAGTCATTATTGGCCATATAAACATTTTGTATGTTATTTAACGTTTCATTTGTCTTTACATACAAAATATGACTTACTATGTAATATGTCAATAATTTTCAGAATTGTATTTGTGTAATTGAACCTGCCTTTGTTATTTTTGTTATTCTGAAAGAAAATATGAAATGCAGAAAATAAAATCTTTTCAAACATATCCCTTTAACATAATTATGAATCACTGTGAGGACAAACCTTGACACTACTGACTTCAAACTTTTGCTCAGAGCTGCTCTCTTACCATCTGAGGAATCAAAAGATTAAACTCAAATATTTATGTGAATAGAGAGAATGCAGCAATGTTAACAGAATACATCAGACAGCAAAGTTTGAGGAAGGAAAATCGGACACTCTATTCTACAATTTTTAAAGTTTCGGTGCTGCCGCTGCTGGATGAGAAGACTACAAATCGTACATGGACAAGGATGGAAACAAAATATAAAGAGGATTTAACAGAATTTAGTTTTTCTGCTATGATAACAAATACAACAACACTTACCTCATTCAGAAAAACAGGAGGAATTATTACCCTCAATATAATGTCAGTGTCAACTCGAAGGAAAGTGTATGTTTCATTCATTAAAAAGAACATTTTGTGGAAAAAATGTGGTATTATGTGTACGTATGTATGTGTATTTTCCTATATGTCCATTTTCCTATAATCATGTCCATTTAGAAAGATCATAATTACTCTCTAAACTCCTTAGCTTGAAAATCAGTCTATAAGATCACGGTGGTGAGGGATCGATACAAAGTTAGATTGAGAAAATGAATGAATCTATTTTTCTTTTCTTTTTTTTTTTTTTTTTTTTGTTGTTGAGATTTTCAATTCAATATCAGATTGTTCTCTCACCTCAATTTAAAGAATTTAGAGAGTATTATGACGTTCTTGACAGGGTAAGTACTGGTTAGGCTTAGTGTATGCTGCAACTATTATAGTACCCGGGCTTCATAGGCTATTTTCTAATCCAGCTAATCTTCCGTCTCCCGATTTCCATTTCCATTCATTCGCATTCACTCACAAATATGCAGCGAATCACTACGGTCCATATGGATTGATGACCTTTATTTATCGATTCTAACGTTGCAAAGACTAGAACACTAAGTCTTCTTTAACTTCCTATTTGATTCATTTCCATCACTAAAATAACACTGTCTGATTTTCTCACCAAATCGAAGAAGAAGAAGAAGAAGAAGTAACATTGTAATGTACATAGCGGTAGTTAGGAGTACAAAAAGTAAGCAGGACTAGAAGGAGAAATAGCAGTAGAGATAGAAGTAGGTTGAAAAAAAAGAATGTATTTAACAGCATCCCTCTTTCTTTTCAGCAGCTCTCTGTTGTGTCTGCTTTCTGAAACTATTTCACACGTATGTGTTTCTAAATCAGACCAAAAGTTGGCGCTATTCAAGATGAAATTGTTTCTGCAGCAACAGGCAGGGATGACAAATCGGCACTCGAATATTTTGCGGCATCCAAAAGTTTTTATCTCACAGTGTCACACCAATTCTTATTTGTGTTTTACTATAAACATTGCCTTAGACTTAACGCATTATGTCCATATTGCATCTTGCATTTTCATCATGAAATATGTCACTTATTTAGGATATAGATTTAATAAATTCAATGCATTGTCTGCTATTGAATAAATTAAATGTAAATCAGCATTGTACATGTATTGTCATTCATTATAGTGCTGTTGAAAACAAATTTGGTTCGTCTTTGAATTTATTGTACCAGATGCCTACTAGTACCTGGTTTCATTCTCTGTTTCGATAAAGCGAAACTCATAATGTAAATATTTTGTAATTGTACAACTTATAAGAAAAGGATTTGTTCTTGATTTTTTTTTACAAATGCATTAATCATGCAATATTATTCTATTACATAATTCAATTCAATTTTAGATCCATATCAAATTTCAGTCCCAATATTAAACTTTTCCTGATACACAATTGCAAAAATCATAACATTTAAACAGAAATACATAGACATACAAATAATTATGTGAATGTTTGTTCAAAATCATTACATTTATTAGGAAAGAGAGGCCCCCGTCAAAGGCAAGTTTGTAGAGATATGGGCCACTAAAATGTAACTTACAAAAGAAACAAAAGGAAAGTAAAGGAAAGACACGCACACACAGTCACAGACGCTCGGGGAACTGAAAAAAGAAAAGACATTGGGAAGGGGCAACTGGAGAGAGAGAGAGAGAGAGAAGGAAGGAAAGAAAGAAGGAAGGAAAGAAAGAAAGAAGGAATGACTACGGAGAGGAAGCAAGGATCAGCAGCAGCACATGACGAGATTGTCAGACCGTACCAACCACTCTCCTTGGGCACAGTACTTGACATCTGATAATTCAAATAAACTGATAACACAAACAAACAGACAAACAAACAAAAAGCATGTTTTAATTGATATTGTTTATACAATCCGAATAAAACTGTCTTTATCTTCGTTTGAATAAAGCATGACCTGGTATGCATTTTTAAATGGACTGTACAGTACTGGTTGAGGCGAGGATTCAGCTTGTAACATTTTGCGAGATACTTAGAAACCACTCTATGAAATGTTAAAGAGTATACAATAGAGGCATCAAAGTTTATTTGATGAAAATCCATTTTGAAATGACTGAAATATCTAAAACAAAAACAAGGAAAAACAAAGAGATCCTAATAAAAGTCGTAGCCTGTCAATTTTATCAGAATCGCTTTTTTTTTTTTTGGATATCTCAGCCATTTCAAGGCCAATTTTCATCGAATAAACGTTGAATACTTCTTTATATTACATTATGCTTTTCATATTTCATAAGAGGTTTCTTTATCTCACCAAAAATTGTATAAACCTGAATCCTTACCTCAACCAGTACTGCGCAGTCCCTTAATGATCATCACTTAATTTGTTTAAAAAACTTGGTCCCGACAAATTTATTCTGTGCAAGGATATAGTGCGGAGTAATTACAGCGTAGTAGTGAAATACGTTTGATCGTCTTGTAGTGTACACTGTTCATGAACACTAATAAACGTTGTACTTCTACAAAATATACATCATCAAATAATAGGTTCATATTCTTTCTATATCATATGATTATTTCTCCTTTCGGCATTGGTCGATTTGTAATCAAGACTTTTGCTACGGAGTATGCTTGATTTCACTGAAGTAACAGATACATTACTAATCCAAACAAAATTGAATTTCAAGTTAGGATATTACGAGATAAATTTCTGTGAGCTAGTTTTCCGCATATCTTTTCACACATTAAAGATGCATGGAGTTAAATTTACACGAAAATCCATTACTAGTCATTAATGGCTGTCAGTTTTGTGTACGAATCAATTCATGTTTTTGATATTCATGAAATCTACAAGATTTTTTTTTGTATATACATGTAATAGAAATCAATCTGCTGAAGGAAGCACCACATGTCATTAAATTTCTGCATAACTTTTGTTCCATATTGTTATTCATAATTATAGCTAAGCGCCACTGCTTATTTTTCTCATTAAAAATTTTCGAATTTGACATTGCTGTGGTGGCCCAAAATGAAAAGAAATGAATATTAATATCTATTTCTGCTGCTAAATCGGGCCACCAAAATATAGCCTTGGAACTTTGCTGGCCCGACATAAATTTTGAGTGGCCCAGGGACCATCGGACAACCGCTATCGTCGAGCCCTGGATATGGTGATACTGACCTTTTTTCCCGCTGTTTATTGCGTGTAGCCGAATTCTCTCAGTTTAAATAGTACATGCAGGGAGAACGTTCGTCGGGTGAACATTGTACAGCTGCGTCGTTTTACCCATTGGGCATTTTGGTTGGGGGAACTCCCTCCAATGACACACGAATTGGCAGCTTATCTGATTGGCTACAGATGATGTCATTACGCAGACTGACGACCTCTGCCCTAGCTGGGTTAACCGCTTTGCACAGCATCGTTTCGTCCAAAACTTGCCGTCAACGGCGCTGCAATCGTTCTGAAGCGATCGCCGATTGGATCAAAAGAGGGCGGCAACGGTTTCGAACATGGGGGGGGGGGGGGAGGGGGTAAAAAACCTAAACCAAACAAGATAAGAACAAAACGTAATGATGACGCGGAAATATATAAGTTTCGGCTCACTCGCGCGTGCTATTAAATTCAGTTTGTTGGTATAAATCGTTATCTATAAGGCCGTCACTATATCTTGATTAGAATTGAAAGATTTAATAACCAAAAAATGGCAAGAATTCCATGTTTTGTAAGCTGAAATACAAAGATTTTCGGCTCGCTCGCTGCGCTCACTCGCCAAAATTTATCAAAGAAGAAAAGAATCAGAACAGGACGCGGACAAAGTGAAAATGTCTATTATTGTGTTCACACATGTCATTTTATATTAAAGGGATTGGCAGTTTTGGTTGAGATGGGTCTTGAGGTTCTCAATGTTTTTTTTATGATTCTTTGAGATAATGAGAAACCTCTTATGGATTATAAAAGAGCATGTAATTCTAGGAGGCATTCAAAGTTTATTTGATGAAAATTGGTTTTGAAATGGCTGAGATGTATCCAAAACAAAGTGATCCTAATAAAACGTGGGACCCACCTTTTATTAGGATTGCTGTGTTTTACTTTGTTTTTGGATATTTCAGTCATTACACAACACATTTTCAACAAATAAACTTTGAATTCCTTTTGAAATTGCATGCTCTTTATGGTTTCATAAAGTAGCTACTAAGAATCTCGCAAAAGATAAAAGCTGAATCCTCACCTCAACCAATACTATACCATCTCTTTAAGCAGGCAAAATGTTACACGGAGCGGCGGCTGCAATTTCTTTCGTTCTGAAGCAATCGCCGATTGGATCAAAAGAGGGCGCCAACGGTTTTGAACATACGGGGGGGGGGGGGGCAAAAACCCCCAAATCAAACAAGATAAGAACAAAATGTAATGATGACGCGGAAATATACAAATTTCGGTTCACTCGCTCGTACTAATTTAGAGTAATTTTTCAAGTCCTCCGTTTGTTGGTATAAATCGTTATCTATAAGGCCGTCACTATATCTTGATTAGAATTGTAAGATTTAATAACCAAAAATAATGAAAAGAATTCCATGTTTTGTAAGCTGAAATACAAAAATTTATTACATTTGAATCACCCTCAAAACACCCCTTTTAAGTGCTTGAAAAAGCATATCATGTGGACTTTTTTTAAAGTCCCTACCGGGATTGGGTTGGGGTTGAACACTTTTTCAGAAATTAGGGACGCAATTTTCGCATTTGCCCCGGGCGCCGTTTTCCCTAGATACGCCACTGGGCCTACTTCCCTCATTGCAATCGCGTTGCATCAAACTATTCTGTGTTTGTACGACTTCAGCTAAGCGGAGGACTGACATTCCCTACCGTAATAACACTGGACTGCCTGAGCTATGTAACCCTATTTTGCACTTTTGGAGAGACATCGACGAAAAATAAAAAAAAATTATATACCGCACCAAACTTCTACGAACTGCAAGATGACCACGGTGCGACGACACTCAGTCTTCTGCACTAAGCAACTTTTATTTTTACTAGTAATCTGTGTGTTTTCATTGATTATGCTTCCGCAAGTAAAAGAACAACAACAATTACAATGACAATTCTGAAAGTAAACAAGGTGACTCTGTTCTCTATATAATAATATAGAGAATAGAGTCACCTTGTTTACTTTCAGAATTGTCATTGTCGACCCTGAGGAAGATGAATGTATTCGTCGAAAATTTGGTCTGAATAAATAGCACTGTTGGACTGTCAAAATGCATTTAAATTTTGATTTCATGATAGCTCAGCCTAGAGAAAAATAAAATTCATTTGTGATTTTTGCATAGGTTAAAACTATATCGTAGATTACCATGCAGTGCAGTGGCACACACTATGTTTCTTGAGTGCTAAATATCCCAATTTTCATGCCACGATATCAAGGACCACATGATTTTTCGTGAATTAATCAACACCGTGAAACCTTTCTGTCGCCTAACCCAAAGGCTCCAATATGACTACCGTCACGTTACATTCACTCCTGCGAGAGTTGCTTCCATGAAACTGACATACATGTACTAAGTAGCAGTATCTTTCTATATACAGCAATCATTCTGCCAAACAACGATCAAACGTACATCTAAATCCCACACATCTTTTACAGGCCTCCCAAACCTTTTATCTGCCTATTCTCACACCCACCTATTATGACACTACGGGACAAAATACGGAAGTTTATGACCTTACATGCAAGGAGTATTTATGGGACTGGTGGCGAAGTGTGGTAACTGGGTAATTCGGTAATCAGGAGACCAATACCGTATTTAATTCAATTACGCTCAATCTGCACACGGTTGATGCACAAGTTAGATGCCAATCATACGTTGACTATCATGAATATTCATGATTGGCCACGCCCACTGACCTTTTGTTGCTTTGGTTTTTGCTTAATCTTTCATACAAATTAATGAGGTTCACTTACCGCCCTCTTGCGGCCACAATTAGACAGCAGAATTACAGGAGCTGCTCACAAGAGTTCTGTGGAGTCGCTCACCAGAAACACCAGTAACACCAAAAGACGCATCCGAGTACAGAATGAGCATGGTAATATTTGGTTTCATTGCTCATTCGAGCAAATGGAGCTGTCCGAGAAGGCGAGGAGGATGAAGGAGTATTTCAACGCAGGAGGGAATTCGATAAAATCGGAAGTCATGAGGTAAATCGTCAATAATTTCCATTTTACGCTTGTACTCATTTCCAACTTTTAGTATGCCTGTTGTGCTACGTTTGTGTAACTTTTTCAACTATGGCCGATGTATCACATAATATAAATATAAGACACTTCACTGTGTATCTGAATTATGGATCAATTTAGTCTGCTCTACTTTTAGTACTTAATAATTAGGTTGCCTCATTGATTTTATTGCTTGGTGTAAACACCGGCTTAAGTCAGTAAAGAGGAGTGTGTGTGTGTGTGGGGGGGGGGGGGGGATGATCAGCGACAGGTTACCATCACATTGTAATCACAATTACAAGCCCATAACCGGACCGGCACAAAAACGTGGGGGGGGGGGGAGGGCTGACACAAACACTTTACAGGGATTGACTGTTTGCATTCCCCACTATTTTTTGCGTGAATATGAGGTGGAAGGGAAGTGGCAGACGATTTTGACACCCCCTCCCCCCTTTCAATAAATGTGGCGTCGCCTTGCATAATGCGCAAATGAAATCAACGGAATTGTACATGTTTGTTTGTTTGTTTGGTTTATTTTTGCATTTTCTTTCTCCGAATACAATTGCAAATGAAAACAGAATGATACAGATAACATACAAATCAATACAAAAAAAATATATCATTTGCGTAACAACATTAGTCTGAAGTGACATATGAATCAAAATAACATATTAAGGCATACTGTATCTATTAACAAAGGAGAAATCAATACAGGGGACCGTCATCATAAGCAGAGCTTGACGTGGATGAGGCCCTATCTGAATATGTGATACCAATATAATACAACACCAATTATATATGTACTCATAAAACTCTTAATCTTAATACACGAAACACATTTTGCTAGAGAAAAAAGAAAAAAAAAGAAAAGAAAAATAGTGACTTGGCGCTTTAAAACAAGAAAAAAAAAACAGCACGCTGCACCATTGACTACTGCATGGTATAGTAGACAATAAAAGTGTAGGTGTGTGCGAGTGACAGTGCGTCGTGTGTGCAGGTGACAGTGCAAGAGAGAATAAAGGCTGTAGCATGCCTATTCTGGGGGTAAGGTATGGGCTTTACTGAATGTATGCAATATCATCAAAGAAGGGAACGGGAGGGAATGGAAAAAATCGAAAAAAAAAACACTTTGCATGGATCAGGGCTGACTGAGACTTAAGAGAAAAAAGAAAGAAAAAATACATTGATCAAAGACTACTAACTGGAAACATATTTCAGTAATAAATATTTTTTTAAATGAGCTTTAAAGGAAAAAAGTGAAGTACACTGCTTTAATTGATCAGGTAGGTTATTCCAAACATCGGGACCGTAATGTCTAATTGATTTCTGAGCTAAGACAGTTTTGGGGTTTACAAGGTGAAAGTCTGTCGAACGGCGAGTTGGATATGTGTGTATATTCGAATTTACGTGAAAAATATTATGAAATAAAGAGGGAAGTTGATTTGTTGCGTACTTGTACATAAATATACCTGTTTGTAAAATGTGGATGTCCTGAAGCTTCAAAGTATGCAAACGATGAAATAAAGGATCTGTATGAGATAAATATGTGGAATTAGTAATAATGCGAATAGCACGCTTTTGGAGTAAATACAATGAATTCAGTTTAGTAATACTACAATTTCCCCATACAATATTTGAATACAATAAATGAGGTAAAATTAAAGAATTATATAAAATAATCAGGGATCGTTCTCATAAAAGATCTTTCAACTTCCAGAGTACGCCAATATTTCTTGATAGGGTCCTTTGTAGACAGGATATGTGTTCGTTCCATGTCAAATGAGAATCGATTGTAATGCCTAAAAATCTAATAACCTGTTTCTCGCAAAGAGAAAACCCATCAATTGATATATTGACCATTAAGATCCTGTGAGTAGGGTTTTCTAAAATTAACAAAATTTGTCTTGTTAACATTCAAAGATAACTTGTTTGATTTAAACCAATTCAATATATTCAATAATCAGTGTTCAAACGATTAACAAGGGTCCCTATATCATAATCTGATGTAATAATGGATGTATCATCAGCAAAAAGTATAAAATTCAGAGATGGAGAAGAACTTATAATATCATTTATATAAATGTTAAACAACAGAGGCCCTAAAATGGAGCCTTGAGGTACCCCACATTTAATATCAAGTTTCTGTGATTCATAAGACTGAAAACTCACATACTGTTGACGGTTTTGCAAATAATTTATAAACCAGAGCAGAGCGTGACCTCGGACTCCATACGTATTAAGTTTATATATCAATACTTCATGGTCGATGGTGTCGAATGCTTTCGACAAATCCATGTATATACCTATAACATGCTTCTTATCAGTAAAAGCTTCAGTTATTATACATGTGAGCGATTGCATAATCAGTAGAATATCCACTTCTAACTCCAAATTGATTGGGTATCAATAAATTATTGGTTTGTAAAAACTGATGTAACCTTTTATACACAATTTTTTCAAGAACTTTGGATATACTTGGTAATAATGAAATTGGTCTATAATTGCTCATTAATTTAGAGTCATCTTTTTTATGAATAGGAATAACTTTTGCAAGTTTGAATGAGTTCGGAAAAATGCCTGTTGAAAGAGACATATTAAATACGTGAGTTAGGGGGTTTGCAATGTAAAAAAAAAAAAAAAAAAAAAATATTTGTTTCAATAAATGAACACTAAGATCATCATGCCCACTCGATTTAGTTGTTTCAAGATTCTGGACAACATTGATTATCTCATGATCATTGGTAGGCGTGAGAAATAATGAATTTTCACAAGAATTGGGTAAATAATCAGTAAAATGTGTATTACATGAATTCATATTAGATGCTAAACTAGGACCAATATTTATAAAATAATCATTAAATGAGTTGGCAATTGTGGTAAAATCAGTAATTTCCTCATTGTCAATGATGATAGAGTTGGTAGTTTCTTTTACCGTCTTTCCCATAAGAGCATTGACAGTTTTCCACAATGAAAAATGATTATCCTTATTTTTTTTCTATATTATTTGAATAATACAATTTTCGGGACAATCTTATTACTGATGTTAAAGGGGAAGGCTAGTAACTGATCAGTGGGAATCAGTGGAAATGCTGGAAGATGATTGTTCCAATCCTTATGGGATTCATTCAAGAGTTCGTTGTATATCTATTGTTGTGTGAAAATGATTTGCTTCAGAATGGTCTCATATTCAAGTAATGTGCAGTTTAATGCTTCCAGGTTAGTGTCCCTGGTCAGTGACGGTGCATTAATCTGCACATTACTTGAATATGAGACCGTTCTGAAGCAAATCATTTTCACACAACAATAGATATACAATGAACTCTTGAATGAATCCCATAAGGATTGGAACAATCATCTCCCAGCATTTCCATTGATTCCCACTGATCAGTTACTAGCCTTCCCCTTTAACTGATTTCTATATTTCCGGTATTTCATAAATAAATTGTTACTTTGATTCTTTATTGCTTGCTTATATAACTTATTACGGGTTGATATAGACCGCATAATACCTTTGGTAATCCAGGGTTGTCTATTTTTCTTTAAAGGTTTCCGTTTAACCAAAGGAATATTTTTCTGATAATAATACAATAACCTGCTGATAAATTTTTCATAAGCAGTATCAGCATTGCTTTCATCAAATACATCGCCCCATTCTTCCTGCGCTAAATCAAATATCAAAGAATTAATGTTACTTTCTGTTTCCTTATAATACATTTGAGATTTTTTACTATCAAAATATTGTTTTGTTTGCAAAAAATTTTTATTGATGGTGAAAACAGGTGAATGATCAGATATATCATAATAAAATATACCATTTGTAAATTCTGTGTTTATTACATTTGAAAATATGTTATCAATAAGAATCTTTGATGTACCAGAAATTCTTGCTGGGTTGCTGATATGTGGTTGAAATAAATAAGTTGCCATGTAATATGGATATCCATTTCTTTAATTGTAATAATGTATATAGTAGATATTTCTTTATAGTTATTGGGTTCCTCAATTTTCGTGATTTAAGTCCATTAAAGCAATCATCCCAAGGGGACTCCCCCCCCCCCCCCCATACACACACACACACACACACACACACACACACACACACATGAGGAAGATTTGGCATTTTCAGACCTGAAATTCAGCGATTTAGTACACGCTTTTGGTGAAATTTTGGATTTGTTTTCCTATCAAAAAAGTAAGAATATAAATATTCACAGATAACTGAATGAATAAATCGTGGTATCTCAGCTCTTGTTCCGCGTGTGCGACATCACTGAGTATGCCTACTAAAATATACATGGAAGTTGTCAGGGGAAGGGGAAGGGTGTAAGACGGAGTTTTTTTTTTTTTTTTTTTTTTTGCATTTTTAGGATTGACATGGAACAATCTGATGCGAACTTTTGTGGAATATTCGAAAATGAAGTCCCCAAAGTGTACAGAGTGTAAATCAGTGGATGGGAACCGAGCGGAGAAAATTAAAAGAGGACGGGGAAACTTTTAAATTTTGAAGTAAGAGATCTGATGCACACTTAAATGAAACATTTGGAAATCTGTCAATCTAAAGGTGTACTAAGTGTATAGGAAAAGTTCCCCCCCCCCCCCTCGGATCGATACCACTAGGGAGGGGTTTACCCCCTCCAACATGAGAGTTTGCAATTTCAGACCTTTACTTCAGAGATCTAGGTGGACATTTTTGTGAAGTAATCATATTTTGCATCTGTCAAAAAAGTACAAAACATTTCTATTAAGGAAAATGTGCTGTGAAATGGTGTGGGAGGGGGTAAATCCCCTCTCACACAAAGGAGATTTTGCATTTTCAGGCCTGAAATTCAGAGATATTATGGTGCACACTCTTGGTGAGCTTCTAATAGCTTTTAACACACGCAATATTCTACATAGATTCCAACCAAACAGCGATTAAACATACGACCTCTGTACCCAAGACTCATACGCGCGAAACACTTGAATTTAAGCCCTATGCGGCTGAGAGACGAAGCGATATCGTCGCAGGTTCGACGTCATTACAGCTTTACCGATCATGCTTCCCAATTCGAAACTATAATATTATTTTGACAGATTGACTATGTACAAAGTGTATATCTTTCTGTATTCCATGACGCTCAATCTGCACACGATTGATGCAAACGTTTGATGCCAGTCATGCGTTGACCACACTTATTCCATATATTCATGATTCGGCGTCGCCCACTGAATCCTGTTTTGTTGTTGCTGTGTCTTTTTTCCATGGGGCTTCACTTACCGCCCTCTTGCGGTCAAAATTAAACACAGCAGAATTAGAGCACAGCACCAAGAGCACCAACAGCACCAGGAGGCGCACCAGCAGGATGTCACGTCGAGGAATTTCGACATTCGACTTAATTCGGTGTCCGACTTCAAAAGATGCATTGGAGTCCAGAATGAGCATGGTATGTGTGAGACTCACTCTATTTGGTTTCATTGCTCATTCGAGCAAATAGAGCTGTCGGATATGGCGAGGAGGATGAAGGAGTGTCCAAACGCAGGAGGGAATTCGGTAGAATCGGAAGTCATGAGGTAAGTCGTCAATGAATTTCCATTTTACAGTTGTACTCATTTCTATATTTTAATATGCCTGTTGTGTTACGTTTGTGTAACTATTTCAACTATGTACCGATGCATCACATATAAACAATATAAGACACTTTATTGTGTATCTATATTATAGATCAACTTAGTCTGTTCCACTTTTGGTACTTTATAACTACGTTTGCTCACTGATTTTGTTGCCGGGTAAAATCAGAACGTTTATAGATATGGACTAGTCAGAGAGAGAGAGAGAGGGGGGGGGGGGGGGAGCGATCGCATTTTTCCCCTTTACATCTGGTTCTCTTTGTAACCATGCAAGGGACATCACCCTGGGTTATCAACCCAGGGCTGCAGAAAGCAGATGATTAAATTCAGATTATAATTATTATAATTGGTGACGTGAATTGTAATATGTTTTGGGATGCAGTGTCATGGCAATCAGAACGTCTTTTAGAGATCATCATGAATTCTGATTTGACTCAGCTTACTCTCCTACGAGGGTCACCAAAAATGCTGATTTCTTTTTTTAAACGATGAAGGTAAAGTTAATGATGGTGGAATAAAAACCATAGGTATGTGTGACCATTATCGGGTTTATTGTACCTGTCTGAGGTAAAAACGAGATCTCAATGTGAATCATTGTCACAATTTTAAAGTTAAGCGTAGCTATAGATATTTTGATGTGAATTTCTACATAAATGACGTCAATCAGATAACTTCATGGAAAAGATTGAAGGTTGTATAAGATGTAAATAGCGCATACTGTTTCTTTGAAAAGAAACTCGTTGAGGTGTTTAACAAGCACGTCTCTCTCAAGGAAAAGGACCAGGAAACAAGAATCTCCATGGATGACGTCAGATATACTGGATTTTACTCACAAGAGAAATTTAAAGAAAAAAACTTGCAGTAAAAGTTAGGCAAAGATTGGAAGGAATACAAACGGCTGTGAAATCAAATTACTACAAAGATCCGCCAAGCAAAGGCTGATTACATAGCGAAAAGTACAAAACAAGCAAAAACAACAATCAACAAATTCGGAAGTCTTGAAAACTCTCATGCCAAGCAAAAAAAAAAAAAAAAAAAAAAAAAAAGGACAAAGACGGAGTAATTTTCATCCTGATTTGGTGATCATGAATGTATGGTTTCAAAGACGGGAACGATATACAGGCTTCCACAGAAGTGAATGGTGATGAGTCTTTGCCTGAACATAGAGAAGACTACTACAGTGTATGATGCCACATGCGTGTGATACAACAATATAAGGAAAATATAAAGAGAATTTCACATATTTTTAGTTTTTTGGAACGGATAATCTGATTTTCCCCAAATTTTCTCTAATGTGTCCTACTAATATTGCTGCATTCACTCAATCCACATGGACTTGTCCTTTAAGACAATATAGAGTATAGTCTATTATAGTGGTCACCATGGTGGTCACTTCTGAACATGCATGATCATTTCCAAATGCCATGTAGCCGGCAATTGATTGGATGATGGTTTGCAAAGATTATTAAAGGGTGGAATATGCAAATGAAATAGGTTGAAATGAAATGAAATGAAATGAAATGAAATGAAATGAAATGAAATGAAATGCTATTACATTTATTATGTTGTTGCAAGGTGGTGTTATACAAAATTTTCCATAGCACCGTGGGCTGCACCCTCAGAATACCGTGCTATATAAATAGAATTATATCTCTCTTGGAAGACAGTCGATACGAGTATTTATGTATTAATTGGTCACTGATTGAGTGGGAGATACCCACTCTTTTATGCCGCTCAAGAAGACTTGTGAACTTCATCTAGAAGACAATAAACAACCATCTTTGTACATATTGTACATCACTATCTGCTGTGAAGTTCTTTAGAAGTGTCAGCGTGTGGTAGTTGAACGTGGAAGGTACGCCAGTGTGCTGAAAACCATCAAGTTACAAACAGCCTAGATATCCTCTGTATGATTCAAAGGATGTCCACATCATTGAATAAAAAAAAAGAAGACCCAAGTCCATCAAACAAACTGACCCCTTCACAAGCAATGTAAATATTCATTATGATAACAATATACGAACTAGTTTGTATTCAAAATGTTGCCTTACTATGACAGTTCATCATACAGTGGCATCTTATTGGAAAAATAAAAAAAAAAAAAAAAATCTGTTTTTTCATGTTTACAGAAACGTGTGTGTGTGTGTGTGTTTTTATTATTATTACTATTATTTTAGCTTCGAGCTCTTTCACCGCTGTTTCGGAGCAAAACTCTTCCAGACGGAGATGGAGATTGCTTACGATCCCCGCGGTGGACCCATGGTGGATTACACCTGCGAAATGTTCGGTGTCAGTGTGGGCGTGTCCGTTACCAGAGCGATGAAGTACAAGGCGGAGTTTGAGAAAGAGGATGCAGAGGACCTTCTGAGAAAGAAACTGAAAGGTAAGTGTCACGTAGAGTTTAGAAGTTAGGAAACTGGAGCGCAGAGAAAAACTTATAATGAGAGTACCGATCCCTGGGACCGATCCTCTTAAGAACCTGTGTCCTGAATTACGTAGCGATGTTGAAGTCATCATGGTCATTATAATCAATGTTTGCAGGGACCTGATGATAAAACCAAAAAGAGCGAGCAATTTGAGCATAGTACTGCAGCTCATTAGACAGAAAGGACTACACTAAAAGCAACGTACAGAAAGACAGACATGACAGACAAACAAACTTTAGTCACTTTAATAACGAACAAACAGAAAAAAATCCCTACTGGAGCAGCCTGGAAGTGAATTCATGTGCCAATGTAACCATAGTCTTACTCAGTCTTTTGAATTTGTAGCTGCACATTTTTGCAGAAAAATGTTAAATTCCTTCTGATCTGTGAGTAGTGGAGTTAACTTAAGAAATTTAAACGACATTGCTCTTGCGGTCTTGTCATGTTACTGGTAACTTATGGCAAGGGCGAGAATATCTGTACTGAAAATTTCAAAAATTGCCAAAACTTTCACAATTATAACCGTTCCTTGTTTGTTTGGTCGCTTTTTTTTGGGGGGGGGGGTTCGTGTTTTGACTCGACTGATATTGAAATTGAATGGATGATTTATTAGGTTCACAATTGAAATGTTACACGGAGCCGGCGAACTGCAGCACAGTATCCGCCTAAAAATCACTTAACCTCAATTTGTTTACCCTTTTACTACACTGAGTTTTACCGTTTTTATTAGTATTGTTGACACTGTTAATACATGAGCATTGCCATTATGATCATGACGAATTAAAGCGTCTTGTATGTGCTGTCATAAGAATACAATATGATCTTCTCCAAATTTTATTAAATCCATAGGAAAGAGACGAAAGTCCTTGCAGAAAAGTGCAGTGGTGATCCATATTGGAGAAAAAATAAGGAAGTTATGAAATTTAAAGATTTCGGAATATTTCAGAAAACCCTTCTTGAGCAGTCGTTATGAATATTCAAATTAGCAAGTTGATGATGTCATGCTCTCACAATTTCTTAATCATTCCATGTACGAAAACGACAATATTCCCATATTTCAAAAGTATAAGACAAAACTTTCAAAACCATGCACTTTTTAAAGTTAGCTCTGATATATTTTGGTATGGTAATATGCTCTTAGCTGTATTGTCTAAAGATGGATTTTTTCCGAATATCATTTACAATATTCACGGAAGCTTGTGAGGGCATAGCATCATCAACTCGCAAATTTGAATATTCATAGGGGAAAAAAATTCGAAGAAATGTGAAGGTTAAAAATATTATATCTTTCTTATTTCCCATTTGATTTCTGGCATTCTGTTGGATTCTTTTTCTTTTTTTTTTTTTTAGAGTTTATTTATTTTCAAGGTGGATTTCTTCTTTAAACGTTTCCATGTTTGTATTTTCATCTTACAAACAGGATTACACCGTGCAACGCAGAATGCAAAGGACAGGTGGTCCAAAAAAGTTCTGCATATCTGGGCGACCTCGCCAGACGTCGCTGAGAAGCTCACTTCAGAGTACAAAATGCTCTGTGAGGATGAATCCTCAACTCATCTCACATCGGAGGTTTTCATCATGGTGACCGTCGTCAACGACGAACATCACTCGATGTTTAAATCACCAAAACGAAAGAAAAGAGGAAAATAGCAACCTCCGATTTTAATGGGCCAACCGAGACAAAAAAAAAAAAGTCAGTCAGTGTTAAGCTCTGCGTCATGATCGTATTATGTACGTTTACTGCAGTATGATGTGAGCTAACGCCCTCTATTGGCAATGAAATCACAACATCAAGCACTTACGGAAAAATTATCATAATTACATTACAAAATGTATAGATGAATCCAACTCTAGTGCATTGTAACTTTAGGGGGTATCTCGCTGAGCTGCGAATATTTGCAAGCGTAGCGAATTAAGTTATAGGGAATCCCGGGGTTCGTTTGTAATCAAATTCGTAAACAGTTTTCTTTGTCCTATCTAAAAGGTTTTTGTTTTGTTTTTGTTTTTTGTTTGTTTTTTTTTGTCGCAAAGAAATTTTGAACATGTTGAAAAAAAAAAACTGTTTACGACAATGAAAATTGTTTGCAAATTTGATTGCACTACCTTTTTCAATTACGACGTTGATTACAACTGTTAATGAATCCTGGGCTAAACCCGCTCAGTGAGATACCGCCTTTACGGCGGCCATTAACTGGGAGGCTTCCAAAGAAGAACAAAACACTTGCAATGGTTATGCAATGAGCCAGATGCGTTGCTACGTCAGTACATAAATAATCTTTTGTTAGGCATATTTTGAGCCCCCAGTTATCATTTTCATAAAGAAAAAAAAAAACAGTCTATGTATGTGGTCGAAAAGAGAACCTGAAACAAGATGTATACTGTGTACCTTATCAGTATATGTAGCAGTTTGATACTAAGGTCTTGTAAACCTGCTTGGCGGTTGCCTTATTCGGTGCAAAAAAAACAACAACACACAACTCAAAACAAGAAGCTGTGCTGAAGATATAGAAGTCTGCATACGAGTAGGTTTATACTACATATAGTATTTTGTACTATTTTACATAATTTCCTTATCTTTTTTGTATACGTGTATGTATAAGAAAATCAGTGTGCAATCTCCGTTGCGTTTTTCTTCCATTATGTTCTGAAATGGCTGATAATTAAATGACTTTTTAAGCTTTATGCTCTACTATAGTGTAAAAGTAGGATTTTTAATGGAGGTCTGTGTTTAAGAATTCTTTGTTTTCCTCCATGTAAACAGAGACGACACTGACTAACTTATTTTCAGTCTCTCTGTGTTTAGCATGGTCAATTTCGATAGTCTATTTATAGTATATAGTTTGACTTCACTAACTCGCAGAGCGTAATTCTTAACAGTCTTTCAATAGTATGTATCGTGTAAGCATTGTAATATCAAAGCTTGCAATACGCTTCATTTGCCAAAGGACCAAAGGAAAATGTCTTCCCCAATGTGACTTGTCACTTTTCTTCAGGAAAACTGGTGCTTAATGGACATATACGTATAGGTGAATAAAATCAACACCTATACTGAAGCATGATACCATATACATGAATGTATTTTTTTTTCTTTTTAACGTACTTAACTTTTCTAGCATAATGAAAAGAGCACTTGACTTACCTCTTTCAGAAATCATGGGAATACCCATTGCTATAGTAACAAGTCTATAAACTTCGTTCTTTTCATGCCAAATAAATTTTGTAGAATTCTCCATTTTTTTCCTCCCTATATTGTTGTCCAAAAATAATATCACGAACTGTAGAAGTCTTCTTATCCAGCAATGATTAATTCTGTCCGATTTTCCTCAAACTTTCACTGATGTGTTCTATCAGTATTTCTGCTTTCACTCAATCCACATCTTAACTGGTGCACGTCACGAGACCGAAACCCACGAGTTATACAGCCTGCGAGTCATACAGCTCGCAAGTCATACAGCCCATGAGTTATACAGCTCACGAGTCATACAGCCCATTAGTTCGACATCTGTCGAACTCGTGGGCTGTTTTTACCTAGTGTCGAACTCACGGGCTGTACAACTCGTGAGCTGTATGACTCATGGACCTGTTTTCAATGTCGAACTCGTGGGCTGTATGACTTGTGGGTGTCGGTCTAGTGGGATGACCCCATCTTAACTGGTCTTTGGTTTCCTTTGATACAAGTGTGACAATGAATTGGATGACGAAGGATGTATAGTAGGATGCCAGGTGCGGTGAGAGCTTTCGAAATATTGTCTCCCTCAGCATTTTGGTCTGTACAAGCCGGTGGAGTGATACAGAAATAATCATAGACTGTGGTATAAAGGGATAGAAATAAATATGGAACGTTAACATGCACTACGATTGAAATGGAATTAAATGAAATATAATTTATTGTAATAAACGTGATTTCAATAATATAACGTAAACGTGATGTCAATAATATGATGTTTTGAAAACATATTTGACGATTACAACATCATACTGTAGTACTCCTTATAGCAAGTTAGGAGATATATTAATAGAAATAGAATGAACGTAACAATCGTTTGTATACTTGTATTGTTTGTTGAAATGAAAATGCATAACTGAAATGAAATTAAATCAAAGGAAACTCATAACTGAAATAAAATGAAATAGAGTTGTGTACATGAATGTGATATCAACATTATTTTTTTAACAAATCTTTGATTAAAAATATAGTATGTACTCATAAAAGAGGACTGTAGAATAGACAATACTATAAAAGAAGTAATTACCAGGCGGAAATAAATTCATGAACAAAATTACTATATGGCAAAATGTGTGCAATCACTTACGTACTTGGCAGTTGTTGGTGTTGATTTGGCGCCCGGTGTGGCTGGCTGTGCCGAGAAAGGGGCGCCTATGTGATATATTGGGAAAGATGCTGGTAGCTTACAGGGGTGCGTTGATTGTCAATATAGTGTGTGTGTGTGTGTGTGTGTGTGTGTGTGTGAGTGTGTGTGTGTGAAGTGAGGTTCAAATACAAAAAAAAATGAGACTTTTTTGTTATCAAAAACGCTACATTTTGTTTCTTTCAAGCAAAACTTCATTTATTCAGTTATTATTAGGTCGCAGTTATACACTATATACGTCCGTTGCTAAAGTATTACCTGAACTTTGAAATAACTATGACAACAACATTAATATAGATAGTTCGGGAAAAGCACACCAGTGTTGTAAAAATATAAGAATTTTATTACACTGAAACGGCTCAACTTGAAAACAAAATAAAATAAAGCATGTGACACTTATACGGTGTTTACGCATTGCAATTCCCATTACTTTAGTATGCTTTTGTGTTTTTATTTGATTTCACACAAGCACATTGCTTTGGAAACAAACAACAACTATCATATCTCAGTTCAATTTTCTATTTCAATTCCAATATCACATTCGCCAATATTCAATTACAAATAATTATATTGAAAAAGAGTGTAATAAGATAATGTACAAACATATACCATACATAATCATAATTATGAAACCATTGTTCAAAATGATTGTATTAATTAGAAAAAAGAGGCCCGTGGAAAAATGAACTTGTAGAGATGTGGGCAACTCAATAAACTCAACTAACAAAAGGTAAAAAAAAAAAAAAGTACTATAGTAACGCGTGCACACACACACACACACACACACATCATGTACATAGGCACCGTGATAGACACTCGGATACACAAACAACAAAAGACGTTGGAAGGGGCAATAAGAGAGAAAATAGGGGGAAAAGGAAAGGGAGAAAGGAAAGACGAAAGAAAAGAAAGGGAGAATAAGGGATATGGAAAGGAAGCGAGGGTCCGCAGCAGTACATAGCGAGCAACTGCCAGACACCTGATTCACTGGCATGATGGGCACAGTAGACATCAACTAGATAAACGTAGTGTAAAATGAAAACATAACACGGCATCATTTTGGAAAGTTAAGATTTCCACAGTTTCAAAGAGAGTGTATCGTGTGCGGCGGTGCGTGTCTAGTGAGTGTGTGTGTATCAGGTGAAGTGCATTTGGGAAATTGTTACAGGATAATGGGCATTATGATGGTCGTTACCTGTCTTTATAAAAAAAATCCTGAGGGTCACTAAAATGGTTCAAAAGTGCATTTCTATATATATATATATATATATATATATATATATTTTTTTTTTTTTTGTTAACACCAGCTTGTATTTTGGTAAAATACTAGTAGTTTGCAGACACAAACCCTTGTTGCTCGTAAAGGAGTCTGCGCCAAGACTATTACATGCACCATTGGCACTGTAACCGTGTGCATGTAGTAGTCTTGGCACAGACTCCTCTAAGACCAACAAGGTTTTGCGCCTGCAAACTATAGAGAAAACTTATGGTAGTTCACTGGAGCATCTTTATTCTTATCAAAATAATGCAGAAAATTATTATATGGGACTACACGGACATTGTATGCAGGCATGATGCACAGTTATGCAAATGAAAAGAAATAAATGACACTGATAAAACATCCGATTATATCTATTTGAATAATTATATCAAATTTAGAATAATGGTCTCTTATTGTTAAGGGCAGGAAAGGCTGCAATACCTCGAAAAAAAAAAATCTGAGATGACCGCGGAGAGAAATCATTTAACAAAAATTCTATGACCGCAAAAAAAAAAAAAAAGTTTACAAAATGATCAGGTAAACATTTTGTAATTGATTTGCAAGAATGCTATTTTGAGAATGTACGTATGCATGGCAATCCATATATCCGTTATAAACCAGAGAATTATTCAGTCTCATGCGCAACTATAGGTCTGCAATAATTTCTATAATCATCTATGAATCTCTCACAGTCAGCATTGGTAGTTTAAGGACAACCATTATTTTCAATGTATTGTAATCACTTCTTCTTTTATATTGCAACATTACAGGAGTCATACCTGAGTTCGTTGATAACACAAATACGAGTACATTAATTAAACACGTAGTTACCCGGAAATCATGACAATTGCTGCATTATTATAAAAGTATAAATAAAAGTAAATATTAGGGTATTATGCTGTGTAGCTGAGTTCATTCCACGAACTGGGGGGTTAGAACGTTTGTACGGCGTCTAGCAACGTTTGAAAATCGACATTTTATATCCTCCTGGGTTGACTCAGTTCCCACCTTCGCGGTTGAGCGTTCGCGACGCAGATCTAAAGCTCGCTATTTTCGTACAGTGGGGGAACTCCCTTCGATGTCACACGAATTCGCGAATCTGATTGGCTATGCATGATGTCATTTTTGCTGGTTGACGGCGATGCGAACAACCGCATCGATCGTAGTCTGGGCTCCGTCCCCTTTTCCTTGGTGTTCTGATTGCGATAATAGAGAGACTGCGAGCCCATCGGGTATCGCAGTTCTCGGCGTATCGCAATCCTCGGGTGTCACGCCCTCATACGGCTTGTCGCGTACACTCAATCACCACTACGAGTAAAAAGAGTCCAGAAGCTAGACTACATCGATCGCGGTAATGATCTATTTTTAGTCACCATAGTACACGTACAGCGCCAGCACGTCCGTACAAGCACAACGTATCAACAACGGCGAAATACGTTGCACAGGCATTGCATCAGCCCGACTTATAAAAGCAGGAGACTCGCTTGTCATTGCACCATTTGGACTTGCATGATTTTGGAAGATGTGATCTCTGAGACAAGATTGGACGTTTTGAACTACATACGTGCACTTTGAAGAGACAGCAATGACGAACTTGATATCTAACCAGCCTTCTACGAACCACAAAATGACCATGATGCGACGACAGAAAAAGCCTTCTACACGGAGTAATTTTAACGGGTACCACCCTCGGCGTCCCCCGAAAGTCCGGCAGGGCGGGGATTGCTCCCTCGGTGGTTGCGGAGTCGCGTAGACCCAGCAGACGACGCCAGGGCAATGTCCGATTTCATCAGAAACGGAATCGGGCGGGACTTGAAAAGACTCAAAAACCGTGTAACATTTATCTCGGAGAGAATTTCGCCACTCGACTGCCGGCGGTCTTCGAGTTGGAGAGATCCGTCCAGTCGGAGACAGAACACGGAATGGTCAAGAGCCAGTTTGATCCGTTCCGTCGATTCCAGGACATGAATCTGTCTGAGATGGCGAGGAGGATGAAGGAATGCCCCAATGCTGGAGGAGACTCGGTGGAATCGGAGGTCATGAGGTAAGTCAGGATTTCCATTCATGGTGTTTAGCTCGATTCAATTTTGCTACAGTGTATATCATGTGTGTTTATATGTTTTGTGCTTAATATCATGATTGTGACTGATGTATCTCAAATAGGCCTATAGGACATTGATCATCAGCACGTACTGTACAGTCGAGGGTCTACACTTTCAAAAGTGTATTGTATCAAAATCTGCGTGACTTGTGCTCCCCGAGTAAGGTGGCTCAATGACTTCTTGCTGTAGTGTAGCTGTGATTGGGCCTTTTATCGAATACGATTTTTTTTTTAAATTGTTTACCAGTATACGAACAAGAGGGGGGAGCATATGGTGTGTGCGCACTGTTCTTCCCATAACTTTCTTATATTACCATTTTTTTAATACGTTATAGCATATTGGAATAGGCCTAGAAAAAGTAATACAGGTACAGGTATGACCATTTTTCTTCATGGGCGGCAGTAAATGCCCGTCTTTGTTTTAGTTTTGGCAGTGACAAGCTAGATTACAGTATGCACGCGGTAGGGATGTGGTACAGTGAAAGAAGTGTCATTTGTTCACTTATTACTGTCGGGAACATTTATGAGTTCTCCACCATTAACACGTCTCACCCTTCGTGAAAGAAACATGAAATCAATGCTTCTTTGTCAATGATCATCCTTCAAAGACGAGTGCAAAGTTGAGTGTTTCCTTACTATGGAATACACTTTCCCCGGTGTTCATTCATTTTGGCTTATTCTCAGTACATTGTACCAACATATCAGCCTGGGAGATGATGCTATTTCAGCTAGCCCCTTATTGTGTTCTACCCATGGGCGTAAATCCCGGGGGGGGGATGGGGGGATATATCCCCCCCTGAAATGGAGGAGGGGGGGATGGCCTGTACAATCATCCCCCCCCCCCCCTGAATTTTGAGGGGGAAAAATGGAGGAAGCAGAAATGTGATTGTATCAATTTTAGCATATTTATTGCATGACGTTTGTACGCCGGCCTTCAGACAGGTAACAGAGCTGAACAGTATTCTATCTTGTAGGAAAATGTATAATTTTCTCAAGCGCTCGCTCGCTTCGCTCGCTCGCGAAGAAAGTAACATCGACATACACTGTAAGGTATGGCTCAGGCGTTGACAACGTCAAATAGTATAGGTCTACATGTAAACATGCTATGACGCGAGTAACTGGGGACCATCTGCAAAATATGTACGAAAATATACAAACAAACAATAACAACAACTTTATCGCCATAATTGAATCCCCTCCATTTCCTGAATCATTCCTGAGAAACGACAGTGACTGATGACTCGGTCAGGATACATCTATGGGCATACCAAGGGAAGATCAGGGACGTCGAATCTATGGGGGGCAAAGGGGCATTTGCCCCGCCCCAAAGGAAGTGTTTAGACAGACAAATCATTTATCCCCCAAGCAATTCCCGAGATGAGGACAAATCTCGAACTTTCTTAATGGAAAATTGTCCAAATATCGCCAGAACTATGCACCAGATCGTTGTATTGCAATCATGAACATGCAAAAGGTCCGCTATACAGGATAAGGGATAAACTTTGTACACTTTTGACATAGACGTATATTCCTTAATTTATCAAAGAGTGTGCAGCAGATCTTTCACTTAACAAAAGCAACCTAATATGTATAGAGGCGTCGATGGGGGGGGGTGGTTCTCAAATAAAAGTGGGACAAACAAAAGCGAAAAATATAGCTACAAACGGCAGTTTTTGGAGTGTAAAATTTTAAAATTTTAAAGCTCGCTCGCTCCGCTCGCTCGCATTTAACCGCTATGCCATTCTCCTGATGTTGCTGCCAGTGATTGACAGCAGTTGCACCCGGTGCGCCCCCCTTAATTTCCAAAGCGAAAATATAGCTACAAACGACAGTTTTTAGGACTGGAAAATGTCAAAAATTTCAAGCTCACTCGCTTCGCTCGCTAGCATTTAATCAGTATGCCATTCTCCTGATGTTGCTGCCAGTAATTGCCGGCAGTTGCGCCCGGTGTGCCCCCTTAATTTCCAAAGCGAAAAAATACAGCTACAAACGGCAGTCTTTGGACTGTAAGATGTCAAAATTTTCAAGCTCGCTCGCTCCGCTCGCTCGCATTTAACCGCTATGCCATTCTCCTGATTGCTGCCAGTAATTGCCGGCAGTTGCACTCGGTGTGCCCCCTAAATTTCCAAAGCGAAAAAGTATAGCTACAAACGGCAGTTTTTAGACTGTACGTCAAAATTTGCAAGCTCGCTCGCTCCGCTCGCTCGCATGTAATCGTTATGCCATTCTCCTGATGTTGCTGCCAGTGATTGTGAGCAGATGCGCCCCTTTAATTTCCAAAGCGAAAAATATAGCTACAAACGGCAGTTTGGGGACTGTAAAATGTCAAATTTTTGAAGCTCGCTCGCTTCGCTCGCTCGCATTTAATTATTATTCCATTCTCCTGATGTTGCTGCCAGTAATTGCCAGCAGTTTTCGCCCGGTGCGCCCCCTTAATTTCCAAAGCGAAAAATATAGCTACAAACGGCAGTTTTGGGACTGTCAAATGTCAAAATTTTGAAGCTCGCTCGCTTCGCTCGCTCGCATTTAATCATTTTGCCATTCTCCTGATGTTGCTGGCTGTAATTGCCAACAGTTTTTGCCCGGTGCGCCCCCTTAATTTCCAAAGCGAAAAAATACAGCCACAAACGACAGTTTGGGGGACTGGAAAATGTCAAAATTTTCAAGCTCATTCGCTTCGCTCGCTCGCATTTAATCATTATGCCATTCTCCTGATGTTGCTGCCAGTAATTGCCAGCAGTTTTCGCCCGGTGCGCCCCCCCCCCCTTAATTTCCAAAGCGAAAAAATACTAGTACAGCCACAAAGGACATGTAGGACTGTAAAATATCAAAATTTTCAAGCTCACTCGCTTCGCTCGCTCGCATTTAATCGTTATGCCATTCTGATGTTGCTGCCCGATTGCCGGCAGTTGCGCCCGGTGTGCCCCCATAATTTCCAAAGCGAAAAAATACAGCCACAAACGGCAGTCTTTGGACTGTAAAATGTCAAAATTTTCAAGCTCGCTCGCCCCGCTCGCTCGCATTTAACTGCTATGCTATTCTCCTGATGTTGCTGCCAGTAATTGCCAGCAGTTGCGCCTGATGCGGCCCCCTTAATTTCCAAAGCGAAAAAGTATAGCTACAAACGGCAGTTTTTAGACTGTAAAATGTTAAAATTTTCATGCTCGCTCGCTCCGCTCGCTCGCATTTAATCGCTATGCCATTCTCCTGATGTTGCTGCCAGTGATTGACAGCAGTTGCGCCTGGTGTGCCCCCCTTAATTTCCAAAGCGAAGAATATAGCTACAAACGGTAGTTTTTGGACTGAAAAATGTCAAAATTTTCAACGCAAAGAGATTTCACCGTAGGAGGGGGAAACCCCCCTACCATACCCTCCCCCCTCGCTTGATTCGTTCCCTCACATAACCGCTCCTCCTGAGATCAAATCCTGTCTACGCCGATGATAGGCCCCATTATAAATTTTAGTAGGCCTTCACAGTGATGTCGCACAGCAAGAGCTGAAATACCACGATTTTGTCATTCAATAATATATTGTGAATATTTCATTTTCTTATTGTTTTTTTAAAGAAAAAAAAAACAAAATTTTCACCACAAGTGAGCACCAGATCGCTGAATTTCAGGTCTGAAAATACAAAATCTTCCTCGTGTGCGGTGTGGGAGAGGGATGCCCCCCCCCCCCCCCCCCATACACACCCTTCCCCCGTTCGGTCGTTCCGCTCCCTCTCACAGATATTTCCAAAAAAAAAAAAAAAATGTTTTCATACTTTTAAGGTCTGATTTTCCGCCGAAAGTCGTCTGACAAGCAAAAAAAAAAAAGCAACAAGAACAAAAAGTCTTTATGTTGTTGCTGCCACTTTTCTCCCACTTTATATTTCATGCAAAAGAGTGGGGCATCCGATCCCTGTAAAGTGTGTGTGTGTGGGGGGGGGGGCACAAAGCTTCTCCCCCCCCCCCCCCCACCCCCCCCCCCCAAAAAAAAAAAAAAAAAAAAAAGGCTGCGCCGGTCCGGTTATGGGCTTGTAATCGTGGTGATGGTGACCATCCCCCCCACTCCTCAGTATGGATTTACGCCGTTGGTTCTACCAAGGAGGTATAATTAAGAGTACATGTACTAGTATACCTCCTCAGTTGGTTCATACACTCCTGATGTTTTTACCTTGATCTGATTTTTTTTCTCTCTTTCTATTTTTTTTTTCTTTCTCCATATAGCATAATACATGTATACTTGTACCGCAATAACTAGCCCGACCAGACGCTGCTAATACGCTGTGCATTTACACAACACATGCTGTAGGGTACTGAGTATAGAAGTTGTGAGATGAATTTATATGATGGATTAAGTCATGTCGCCGTACATTCAGGCAGAACCAAAGAGATTATACACATTGAGAGGACGTACATCATCCGGTTAGATTCGTAACCAAGGAACATATCCTCCACAGTGACCTTTATGTAATCCCGTATGTGTACAAATGCTTCTTGTTGTTGTTGTTGTTGTTGTTGTTGTTGTTGTTGTTGTTGTTGTTGTTGTTGTTGTTGTTTCATTTCCATCAAAGAAGAATGGCTGGATAGCCCATATTCAGCTGCAATAGCTGTTCTCCCATGGGGTCCAGTTGAATACAGGTGTTGAATACAGGTGTTGAGTGTATCAAGCTTCTATGTACACTATGGTGTTTTTTTTTTATTGTTTGTTTTTTGTGGATTTTTTGTTTTTATTTTTTGTTCTTTTTCCTTTTTTTTACAATGGGTTCACAGAAACTATATGCTCATTTGCCCCCTTATTTAGTTTGGAACTCTTTCACCGCTGCTTCGGAGCTAAACTCCTGAAGACAGAGATGGAGATAGAGTACTTTCCCCACGGCGGCTCCATCGTAGACTACACCTGCGAAATGTTTGGTGTCAGTCTGGGCGTGTCCGTCACCAGGGCGATGAAGTACAAGGGGGACTTTGAGAAAGAGGATGCAGAAAAATTGCTGGGAAAGAAACTGAGTGGTGAGTGTCAGGTGGAGTTTACTGGAGCGCAACAGTTAACAATTATAGCATGTCATAGGAAAGTTCCTTCTGAAGTACTTTTGTATCACACTTGACGGTATAGTGCATTTCATGATGTAAAGATGTACATGGCTATTGTGTGCAGGGATATGTTACTGGATTATGGTTTAAAACAACCTGAAAAAGCAAGCATGTTTGGTTTGCTGGCTCTGTTCATATCTTATACTTTCAGGGACGTGAATGTCTCAACAACAAAAAGAAGCTTTGTATCTATAGTTTAATTTTGACTCATCATTCCAAACTTTTGGGGTTGACTTAGTAAGGCTGAAATTGAGCAAATGGATACTCTCCAATGAAATATGACTGGAAGTCATTCTCCTGCAGCACAGGATCCTACAAATCACGTTATAATTTCAAAGTTTTTTTTTACCCTATTTGCACCATATTTTCCCACTTTTGTTAGTATTATTGACACTATGGTATCAAGAGTATTATTATTGGTCAACATGAGTTTAAGTGTCTACCTGTGCTGTCATTTTAATACAACCATGCTCTTTTTCAACTTTTCATACCAAGCTATACTTTGTACTTTCATCTAACAAACAGGAATAGCTAATGCCACCCAGAATGCGCTGGACAGGTGGTCCAGGAAGGTTCTCCATATCTGGGCGACCTCAGCAAAGGTCGCCGACATGCTCTCTTCCGTTTACAATGAACTCTCACCCCAGCTGAGACAAGATACCGTTGTCATGGTGACGATCGTTACCCAGCCACAGCACTCACTGTTCAGAAATTCAAGATGACCCAACTCACTTCCTCTCTCCATCAAGGTCATGTGGCAGAATACATCTTAAAAGCATCATGTTGTTGGGATTGTCATAATGCACTTATTGCGTACAGTATGGAGTACCAACGTGTGATTTCATAACCATTCATCGCCATGGAAACAACCTCACCTGGCCCTCATTGTGAACGCTATCGTTGCAAGCCATGCTCGCACCTGCATGGTTGTAACCCAAGTTATAACAAAAGACTGTGACATCATCACCTCGGTATACTCTGGACTACCATGTGAGCTAACGCCCTCTATTGGCGATGTAATGGGGGTAAAACACTCATTTAAAAAAAAGAAAAAAAAAACTAGACTCTGTCACAAGGTGTGAGAAACTGCAATGTGCAACTATTGTACCACTAGGCTGCAACACCTTGAATGAAACTGTGATGCCTTGTTGGGTACCTTGACACTACCTATTGTATTTACCAAGTTACCCTTGTGGCAGATCTCCTATAAGACACTTCATGTTTCAACGCAATGTATCGTCGTTTAGTGTTTTTAATATTTTTCTCAAAAAACATTGGTTGCAGCAAAACTAAACCTACTCTTCCCTAAATGCTTGAAACCATGCCATGCTAACTCCTGTGAATGGAAAATACGATAGTGTACAATGTAATGTACCTGTAAATGGTCTGAAAGAAGAGAATGAGTATGATATGAAGGAGAAAGATACAAAGAGGTGATATTGACAGAGAGACGAGTCATTACGTGATGGTCGTACAGAATAGTCGGAGAGAAAGGAGATAGAAAGAGAAGAGTCATTACGTGATGGTTGTACAGAATAGTCGGAGAGAAAGGAGATAGAAAGAGAAGAGTCATTACGTGATGGTTGTACAGAATAGTCGGAGAGAAAGGAGATAGAAAGAGAAGAGTCATTACGTAATGGTTGTACAGAATAGTCGGAGAGAAAGGAGATAGAAAGAGAAGAGTCATTACGTGATGGTTGTACAGAATAGTCAGAAAGGAGATAGAAAGAGAAGAGTCATTACGTGATGGTTGTACAGAATAGTCGGAGAGAAAGGAGATAGAAAGAGAAGAGTCATTACGTGATGGTTGTACAGAATAGTCGGAGAGAAAGGAGATAGAAAGAGAAGAAAGAGGTATTGATAGATAGAGGGGGGGAGAGAGATGGAGAGATAGAGGGAGAGGAGGAAGAGAAAGAATTGTTATGCCGTCACTACTCAAAATGGTAAAACCACACAAAGTCTAGATGTACAAGATCCACGATGATTCACTTTGACCTCCTTCAGAGGGGACTTTATGAAGTCGTCAGCTCCATGGACCCTAATAATAGTGTTGCCTTCACTATTATACAGCTCATATGAAATGATATCCCACACCGAACAAACAGAAGTTATGCTGGAAATAATGTAAAATAAAGTACATACAATGTACATGTTCATTCTATACACTGTTACTGATGGAAGAGTGATATGTAATGGACTATCGTTAGCACAAAAGTTGCAACCGTGTTAAGAGATTCAGTGCAGAAGAGTAAACGCTCTGTTTAATGACAGTTGGGGCGCACATCATATCTTTTCCAAACAAATTAGACTGTGCTTTCATGCTATGTATATGGGCTGATCGATTCCTGTCACCTTTCATTCATATTCTCAAATGGCTGATAAGTTTGACTGATATTTGTTTACTTGTTTATTTGGTGGTGTGTTTTTTTTTTTCACCATGCTGTGGTATCTTTGTCTGCAAAGTAACACTTTTGAATGGTTTTCTATCCAGAGGAATTCGCCATCAGTTCCTCCGTGGAAACAGAATCGACAATATCATATACTGACGTTTTTGCAATCTGTGTCACATCAATTTTGATTACCTGTGTTCATTGATTTCATTGTCCCTCATATAAAATCGTGTGCGATTTTAACAGTCCTTTTTTTTTACATTCTCAGCATCATGATATCAAATCTCTGCAAGACGCGTGACTTGAGTCGAATGACCAAAATGTGAAAATGTTCCCTAATATTCTGAAATCTTATTAAATAATGTTCAGTGCATAGAGGATTAAAGTCGATTGATGTGACTTACATACACTGTATACGTGTAACATCATTTTCGGTTTGGGTCATGCTTTTTTTTTCCTTTTAAGTTGGAGAGGGGAATTTCGTCCCCCCCCCCCCCCCCCCGACAACTTTAGCTGCAGATCCATGCAGTACTACAAGTCCCATACTCAGGGACTGCAGCCTGCAAAATCCTCTCCCCAATTGTTTTGTCCTTGTATACATATTTTAAGAAGTTTGTTGTTATTGACAACTCTCACGTACTGAGGGTTTGTTTGTTATGTTCACGGCTGAATCGCGTCCAGCACTGTTTTATCATTTCTAGTGTATTCATTTTTTTCATTGAATCATTAAATGGCTGTTTTGTACTTTTATATATCTATATATTTTTCTTTACGTTGAATTCTGTATTAAGTGCGCTTCATTGAATGCACTGTATTTCACTTTCCATTTACCGGCCCATGGTTTGGTATCTATGCAATTATTTACTCTGTCATTGCCTTGTCAATTTAAGAACCTGCTTCATGTGTGTTCATTTTGTGTGAATGTCGGATGTGCATAATTACCATATCCGCAAAGCCATCTACATTTAACATAACATGCCTGGTTCTTTGCTCTAATGAAAAACATTGATGAAACATATTGATTCTAATACAAGTTCTGTGTGGTCAATCCAACTAGAGCACGATTCTCAAAAAATAATAAAGGAAAGAAGAAAGAAAATGTTCACGTGCTGAAACCTTATAGTCAGTGCAGTGTTTTTCATATTTTGTTTGTGCCAAGAATGGTAAGAATACACACAATAATGACTCAAGAAAACTGCAGGATAAAGCCAGTGCAAGATAATGCGTACATACCTCAGCTGCATGATGGTCATCTGCTACTGTATACATCATATCTTTGAAAGTTTACGCTTAGTGTGAAATTACCTGTAGTAATAGTTCGGCGTCAAGTATTTTCATCATCAAGGATTATCGTGTAATAAAAGGTGGGTCGCACCTTTTATTACAATTGCTCTGTTCTGGATATCTGAGACATTTCAAATGCAATTTTCATCAAATAAATGTTGAATCTCTCTACGAGGAATTACATACTCTTTCATATTTCATAAAAGGGTTCTCATGATCTCACAAAAAAAAAAAAAAAATGTTAGAAACCTGAAGTTAGGTCTCAACCAAAACTATCCAATCCCTTTAACAAATCAAACAAACCTAGGTGAGGTTGACTGTATTTTGCACATGTGGTTGCACCAATGTCACAGTTCAGTGAAAGCAAATCCTTTTCTTGTTTGATATTTGATGAAATTGATGTCACCATGAAGGAAAAGAAGGAAAGATAGAAAAAGCAACCCTGAACATGCCAATCGCAATCAGGTAGGGTGAAGGGGAAAAAAGTCTTGCAACATGAGAACACAAATGCACTGTTATCATTTCATTTTTTTCAAAGGTGTATTGCCAATTTAATTTGACCTACAAAATTGTTTGTTGTAATTCTTCTCACACTCAATATGTTTTTGTTTTCCTGATATAATCAAATAGGATGGCGGAAATCAACATTCCAGAGGTCAATTCATTTCTTATCTCATCAAAACAGAAAGGAGGAACTCTGTATCTCTTTGACATTGCAAATTTTCACAAACTAATGAATATGTTAAGTTTTGATGAAATCTAGAACACTGCATTTTTTTCCCCACTGATATCACACAAGTTATGTACAGAACGACATTCAGAAATGCATGCTGTATATGCATCTATTGCCTTGGTATTCTCAGATTTTATTAACAAGCATTTACATCTTCGAGTTATGCATAAAAAAGACACCCATTTCATAAATGGACATTGAGAGGGGTTGTGTGCATAAAAGTACACTTCTACGCTTGCCATTTCATACTAGCATTATCATTACACTTTGTTGTTTTTTTTTTTTTTTTTCCATTAGAGAATTCGTAAGCCATCTTGTAAAGCAGTGCACAAGCCATCTTGTAAAGCAGTACACAGTGTGTGCTCAGTGCTAGACCAGACAGTATTATTTTTTTTTCCATTTTCTTTCCCTCATGGGTACAAACCATGCACACTGCTTCCAATCACTTTACTTGCAACTTTTCATTACATGTACTAAACTTTTGGTATCAAGCTTTTCATGTTTTTTCTCTGACTCCCTCGGTTGAAAGTTTCAACAGTGCATCAAAACCTCTCTCGTTTTTTTTTTTTTTTTTTCTAGCAATGTCATAGTTTAGTTTACATGTTGGTGTATAATATCTATATTGGATACATAAAACATTTCAGGAGTAGAACACACAGTAGGAACATCCACAAACATATGCTTTATCAAAGTCATTATTGATGTATTAAGACATGCCTGAGTAACTTTCTTTATGGACATTAAAGGGAAGATGTATATAATCATGACATTCATGTGTTGCTCTTCCACAGCTCATGAATAGAAAGGAAACCTAAAAAGAATAGACATATACTTCCTAAAGTCTCCAATACATACGTTGTATGCATGTTTTGACAAAATGTTACATTAAAATCTGCTATGAAATAGCGACAGATCCCTTGATATTACAATACAAATGGTCTACAGAGAGGTGAAAAAGAATCATTCAAAAGAAGACCTACATGTAAATTAGGAATAAATCTTTGAGAATTCCACCACAAGAGGATCACGAAATGAGGTACTTCCAAATACTGCATGTGCATATATTGCATTCATTTGTTGTTTCCAACTAGGGCAGTTGGTATCGTAACAAGCCCAGTGACGGCAAGCACTGCATTGATGGCTGAGTAGAGATGTAGAAACCTGATGAAACGTATCTGAAAAAACCTTCAGTCCACTTCCCTCCTCCGGTCATATAAAAGGAGATATTGCATGGCATGTATGAAACGACAATTTCTATTATGAAAACTACCCAACTACAAGTAGTAAATTCCCTAGACTCAAATAACTGACATACGAGCATTATTTGTCATTAAGAAATTTACAATAAATGTATATTTAATCACAACCAGAATCAAAATTTAATGCAGGTATGTCGTTTTGAAATTGTCTTCGCTGGAGCTCTGGGAAAGGAGTATTAGTAAAATAAAGTCCTTATGAGAATTGCAGTCATCCCTTAGCTCAGTCGAAGTGAAACATGCTGCTACTTCACTAGCACACCTTGGTGAATGCAATATCATTTTCTGCACATATCTGCTGCTGCTACCATGGTAGGTTTACATACACAAACACACACTTGCCCCACCCCCATCCCTACCCCCCCCCCCCCCAACCAACCACACTCCTTCACACACACACACAGCTCAGCTGTGTGACCTGTAACACTACCAAATCTATACTGAAAACGTTGATATTTTTGTGGTGCACTAATTTTTGCATATTTTCCGCCACTTTGGATGGTGCGAATTCCAGACCCCACAAAAAAAAAATATCTTCATAATCTTCTGCATACTTTGAATGGGTTGAATAGTAGGCTTTATTGCAGCAGTGGTCTCTCCTTGGTACAAGTGTATGCATGCGGGGCTGCGCACCAACCCATTTTTTGTACTGGTCGGACCTGTCCCTGTTGGACCAGTAGAAAACCGGCTTTTCCATATTTTTTTTTCCTAGCCTGAATCTAAAATTTATGGGTCATGTTAACTTTTTTCAACTGGCCCCAACATTGTTATTTTATTTTCTTTACCGGCCATGTAGGACCAGTATATTTGGCAATTCCTGAAAAGCTACTGGACCGACAGTGATTTTTACTGGTCTGGGACCGTCGTACTAACGCCAATTGGTGTTAAGTGTTGGTGATTGTGCCCTAGTACACTATTCATCTGAGTGCATGTGTGGAGCATGCAGTTCTCGTTTATGTGCAGGCCATACATTCAAATGATTCAGGCAGTGTAACTTTTCTGTGAATGGATGGAAATGTAAGTGTGAAGCCATTGCCCAGCACAAACACGTTTTAGAGCCGCTCAGTGCGAAAACTTATTAAACGAAAATGTCGATGTTTACAGTACTTTGGATGGCAGCACCATTTTGATCATCAGGAGAAGGATTGCATAAGTCACACTACTGTCAGAACCTGAACCACACCTTGATGCAAAGGGGAATGTTTCATAGCTTCCTTCGAATTCCTGACCACTATACAGTGTATTCAAGTAGAATTATTAGTTTATTATGCAACAATACTTGCCAAAGCACTAGCTACATGTACACTGTATCTCTTCTACACTTCTCATATATCAAGCATAGTCCATTCTGTATTTTCATGTTGGAAGCTTTCAATATTATTGCAAAATCCCACATTTTCAAAAATCACATGATCACATTTCATGTACAGTGTGGTAACTCTTACATTCAATTGGCAGTTAGCCTCTTTAGAATAAGACACGCCACCACGCCATCAAGAATGTGAAGTTTGACTATTCTGCTACTTTCACTTTATCTTACACAAATAATTAAGACATTTATTGATTTCAAATACAGGTGTACATTTGTACTTCACTGAAACCCTGACAGAGGCATTTTCAAATCTTCAGGCCCAAACGCATGTTTGTTTCATTACCAGTATAGAATTATCATAACATAATCATATGTATTTTGCATGCTTTGCATGATTCTGCCATTTTCATACTTGATACCATGTATTTTTATGCAAATCTTGTAAATGAATCAAAATGACTCCATGAGGAGCTTTGATATTTTAAGGGAAATATGTTATGACCAGGCTATCAGCATCTCAAAAATTTTCAGCAGAACTGGTACCACACTTTGAATTTGCACACTGAAACAAGAAAAAAAACATGCAAAAGGGCCCGTACTAAATTATTAAAAGCAATGAATGATCTGTACGTTAAGGTTGTATGAGCAAGAGCTTCGTGCGACTTAGAAGGAACAATAGAATAATTTGTGAGGTGAAACAAGACAAAACAGAAAAATTAATAAAGGCTGAAAATTGCTCTTTGGCTAAAGTGTACAAACATCTCCCAATGAGGGAAGATGTGTTTTGTCCACTCTGATTGGGACACGTACAGGTACTATCCCATATTTGTCCATTTCAATAACTACAAACCTAGTGGATATCCATCCACAGCATTGCTAATGCCTCATTTCTGCACTTGTAGCCGAGCCCTTAACCCATTTAGGCCCGAGTATACTCGGGCAGGAGAAATGTGTGTTATAGCAAAATCAGTCAGTCCCAACAGGGTTAACCCTAATCAGGCTGGGGGGGGGGGGGGGGAATCCGCAATATCTTCGCAACGCGATAAGCTCCCGCCGCGATGTTTCATGACTTTTTTCTTTCAAGTATCGCGCAACTTTTGAGACCCAAATTGTTGCGCCCGCGCGTACCATTTTGACGCAACGCCCGTTCGAAAAAAATTTTTCAACCCCAAAATTGCTCCAAAACGTGATTTTGTGTACAAATCCAATGCAAATTGTGTTTTTTCAATTAATTCACATAAAAATTCATATCTTCACTTAGAATGGCCGAAATTAATTTATTTTAGCATAGCAATGCTTCGAAAAATGTCTGTGACAAATTTTGGCCAAAAAACAAACAAAAACAAAAGGTCAAAAAACAAAGAAATACATAAGAAATTTAAAAAACAATAAAATACATAAAAAATTAATTTCGATACAGATTTTTTTTTATCCTATGTCTCAGAAGAATGATACAAGAAACATTTTAAAAAAGAAATTAGCTTAATTGGAGCATTAATAAGTGATTTAGAGCCCAAAACTGATTTTATGCATAAATTACAATAATTAATTAATATAAAATATAAGAAAAATTTTTTGGAGAAAGCAACCATACATTTTGATAGAATACGTCGCGGGCGTCGCGTGTGCCGATTTTCGGCGCAATCGCGCGCTCCATAGGCGAGATCTGAAGGGGGGGCGGAATCCGCCCCCCCCCCCCCCCCCCCCCCCCCCCAGATATAGCATTGCCAAAAAAGCCCAGCCTGATTAGGGTTAAATGACACAGAAAGTTAAATTCACAGCATTTTTTGCACAGCTATAGGTAGAATTCACGATATATTGTGTATCTACACAAGTACCTATACATCCAACATATTAGTAAAGTTGTTTAACTCAGGTAGTCTGAATACAGGTAGGCATGGGATTGAATGGACATTGTGAATTCAGTTTGTGTTACGTTAGCAGCATGTAACAATGTAGGAAAGGGGTCAAGAAACTATACCTCAATGTATCTTATTAGATTTGAGTACGATGATTTTCTTTCCTCTTCTACATAAAAGTGTCCTCACTGCGACTGAAAACTCCTCATAATGGGTCATTACAACCCAGCCATTCTACTGAATGCTTGGACTCAAAGGGAATGGGACCAACATTCTTACCTTCTTAAAAGTAGAACCATTTTAAAAGAAAGCTTGTTGCAATTGGGTCTCCTGTATAGCAAACCATCTAGGTCTGTTCAAATTCATGAAATTCTGGTCTACTTCATCTCAGTCTCAACAGTCTCAGGAATTGCTCCCCACATAAAAATGGATGCGTAACAAAATATGCCCATCACTCACTCTCATCACTGAAAAAAATTTCAGGTATAGCCCAAGAAATCTGGCGTACAATTCATACATTTGAAGCAGTATGCTGAGTGAAATCCTCTCTGAACATGAATGCACCTGTACCTGACATGTTGTCACTCAGCAAGTGGCTGTACCAGAGTTGCAGCTCACTTCATGGGTTATTTTTGCGGCTGTCATTATCTAAATTCTGACTTCCATTCACCTTTGGCAATTGTGCGTGAGCATAAGCCACCATCAGTAAGATATGTTCCACTTGCCTGCACCACCTCACACTCCAGTTTCCTGTCCAAAGTGTGGCAGCTTTTCAGGAGGGTGCTGTCATGTTATTGTGACGTTCTCATGGGCCACCACAGGCCTAGGCATCAAGTCTTCGTGCAAACGTTGAGTGGCTAGACTGGTCATTTTAACTTGGTGGCCAGTTTTCCGGCGTCCTTCTTCGTCATGCGCTGCATCTCCTTCTCCATCTTTTTCCTCCGCTGCTCGGCCGCCCGCTTCTCCCTCTCGGCCATCTTCTTCTCCCGTATCACTTGCTCCGCCTCCCAGGCCAGGTCGTCCTCCGTTTCATCCTCCCAGGCACTGCTGCTCTCTGTCCACGCCCCTAGCTCATCCTGGCAAACAATCATAAAACAAATAATGCACAGGTGAGAGGGCGTTAGTGGAGATGCAGCACCCTCCCGGGTACTGTAAAACAAGGAATGTTAGCGTGCATTTTGATTTCAAGAATTTTTGCGAGAATCGAGTTAAATTGCAAAATTACGATGCAAGCTAAAGATCTTGTCTACACTATATGCATTAGATGTTAGAGGCAACTCGGGAAAATGTCATGTTGCGAATAAGGCTGTCATCTCCCATTCGCGAAAAATTTCATGCCACAAAAACTATTGTTTTGCAGTATACAATGGCATAGCATGTGTAGCATGTTGCATAACACTGTGAATACCGGAGAGTGGGCTGCATCTCCACTAACGTCCCCAACTTAAATCTGTGCATTATTTGCTTCATAAAATGGTTCTATGAACTATTTTTCATTTACCTTTATGGGTAAACACCAGTCGGCTACATGTAGAACTTGGCTTTTGTCCAAAGAAATTATTATTATTATTATTATTACTATTACTATTATCATATTATTATTATTATTATTATTATTATTATTATTATTATTATTATTATTATTATTATTATTATTACAATTATTATTATTATTATTATTATTATTATTACTACTACTACTACTACTACTACTACTATTACTATTACGATTATCATATTGTTATTATTATCATTATTATTATTACTACTACTACTACTATTATTATCTTTATCATCATTATCATCATCATCATCATCATCATTTATTCATATGATAAAAGGACATATGAAATGTGGCTTACTGTTAGTACTGCCATTTCATCTACCCCCATAGTGAGTCTGTTTGACATCATCATCATTATAATTATTATTCATACGATGGAAGGACGTATGAAATGTGGCTTACTGTTAGTACTGCCGTTTCATCCACCCCCATAGTGAGTCTGTTTGACAGGCCCTGTGTGAGAGACGATGGCCCCGAAATCAGCTGCTGGGGTGTCTTCTTTCGTATCGTAGCCTGTGGGTTAGTGGTAGAGTACAACACTGCCATGATGTAACACCAGCCAAACAATAATATCATCAAATGCAAGAAACATACACAAAAATGAAAACAAAACTTTAACAAAATATTCTTATGTGACTAATGGACAAAAATGACAAGTTAACTACTGCAAGTGTACACATGTAGATGTCAAACGCAATGAACCTGCTGACAGCAACAATAACTACGTTTCAGTTCTCCGACGGCAAGAAAAAGATTACAAAAGTAAAGAAAAAAATGGCAGTAACGACTTGCTTTCAAGAGAAAGCAAAGAGTAAATTTTTGCATAAATTGATATAATTTCATGTTCGACACGGGTCAGCATTTTGAAAGGATAACTGCGCATGATTTTCAAGGGCAGCACAAAAGATACTTCAGCAACAGCCCAAAGAGAAGTGTTTGGGCAAGGGCCCCATACTTTTAAGATACAAAAGCCCATTTAATTCATTTGCCTGATAATGAGATTTTAGTTGCCCCACAGCAAAGTGGGCAAGTGAGTTTAAAGCATCCTGCTTCATTTTTTTTTTTTGTGGGTATGCAGAAACTGCAAATTTTAGTGTGCACGCGCAAGAATCGGCTAATTATTCGCCATATATCTATTGAGTCAAATTTTTTCTGTATCGGGACTTCCCGACAATTTCATGAGTGGTTAAATTTGCGACTGTAGAGTACAGTACTGAACAGAGAAATCTATGTGTGCACGTCACATCCATGTCGGGATGAGAGTTGATATTTTCCATGTTTTTAAATTCGCAAATAGCACCTGTCTTGCGAAATTGCGAAAATAAAAAACCTTGCGAAATGTTTGGCATATACAGTATTGGTGGACCTTTGTGTTGGTCACCAGATCACACCCTTACCGCTTTTTTAAATGAAGGCATCATGTCGGCAAAATAGTCCACAGCAGGCTCTTCCTCTCCCTCGTCCGTGGGGTCATGGCCCTGCGGGGGCCCAATGGCACCGTGGGCAGTGGCAGGATGGGCACCGACTGTCGGGGCCGTCGGCTCGATCTTGATGCTCATTGGTGCCCCATCTCCCCAGTCATCCCAGTCTAAATCCACCTGTAGGAAACATGGAAAGAGAAGAACAGGTATGATGTGAAGACAAACTTTACAAAAGACAGCAAAGTTTAGCTACCATGGACTTGCAACAGCCTCAATACCTTCCAAGTCTGAACTGAAGACTTCTCTTTTCCAGCAACTTTGTGTATGATGTGTGACTGTGATACATTGTGGGAGCCGGGTGCCTTTGAATGTTTCTACAGATAAATGGCGTTTTACAAATGCTGTTTCATCATCATCATCATCATAAGACTTAACCAGTTGAGGACGAGTTCCGAGTACTGTATACTCGGGCAGGTGTCTATGGGAAATGTGTGTTGTAGCAAAAATAGTCTGTCCTCAACTGATTATAAACTTCTTCTCCGCCTCTTTCAATTCCAAAGATTCTTGCACATGTCATTTGTGTGTGTGTGTGTGTGTTTCCTGTGTATATTTCAGGGGGGGGCGCTGATCACTTCACTTTGTTTTGCATCATGCTTTGTGATGAATATGCATTGTGATGAATATGCATGAAGTGGAATCTCTAACGTGCACACAAGAACTCCATTTTATTTACTGTGTAGGTCCTATTCGAGGGACAGAGTGTTTTGCTTCAAACTACAGAAGACGGCACAATTTCATACAACACTGCTCAACAAGATGCACTGGGCCTTGATCCCAAGACATCTGATTGCTGGTAAGGTAGACTCTCTACACAGTGAGCCACCTTGCTGCCCTCAGAAAACCTTCATAACTTGTATATTAGCCTAGAAAAAAATCAGTCAACCTCCCAGTCTACAGAAAGGAATTACTGTAAAACCAGAAATGTTTGCATGCATTTTTGATCTTGGGAATTTCAAAACAACCAAGATTCGCAAAATTAAAATGTATCCGATAGTTATTGTCTACACCAGACCAAGCTAGATCTACATGTATATTAATGTATTCAATACCAGTGGCCATTCACAAAAAATTAATGTGCAAAAAGGCCGTCAGCTCAATTCACCAAAATTTCATGCCGCGAAAATATCTTGCTTTTAACATTGACAGTTTACAACAATATGCTTAGGCGCACATGTTCACTGGCACTCTACAGGCAACTCTATTCTATAGCAGGCCACCATTTGTCATGTTGTCATGAATACCGAATATTTCAAGGTAAGCACCAAATGATGAACAATTCAGTCCAAGAAGTACAATAATCCAAAATCTGCTTAGTATTGGTTCCCTTTGACAGCAACAGTGAGTAAACTACAGCCTAGCTTGCTGCCATTTAAGATACGATATTTGCCAAATGTGATGTTTTCTGTTTATACCCCCGAGTTGTCTGCTTGTGAGTGGCCAAAGGCACTCTGGTTGCGAGCTCCGTTCACACTGGCACTTGGTGCTGTTCCCGACCGTCCTGTCTCTTTGGTTGGTAGGCCTGGGTCGCTCAGCCGCCTCCGCCTGAAACGGAACAACGTCCTCTTGATGAAGGAGAAGATGGAGGCAAGACAAGAGCACAGTATCCATGGCGACAGCTTCATGATGAGTTGCTGTGACAAAAGAAATGAAACAGGGCACAATAATCTAATCAAATGCATTTCTTTTCCCTCTACATTTTCTGTATAGTGTAGGCCTAGTCATCTAGACCGTAGTTCAGTTGGTCTGTAAGGTTGTTTTGGGTGGGGGTTTTTTATCAAACCGGTGCAGCATTTCTTTTACCTGAATCACCTGAATTACCTACGATGTCGCCCATTAAGTTGAAAACTTGTAGAGGGCCATTCATCATTCAAAGGATTCAGGATTCAATCCTGAACCTGAGGGGATTACTATCAATTATTGTTTTTTGTTTTTTGTTTACAGTAACAGCAGGTAATTCATTTTGTGTGCTTTGCATCTATACATGGTAGTATATCTAGCTGGGAGCAGTTGATAGCCAGTTATAGGCTACTCGTTATATTACTAGTAAGTAATCTTGTGAGGGTATAGTGAGGTGCCCGCACCTCATCAGGGGCCCGAATACCATCACCCTGCTTAAAATTGTTACAAGCGCACTGAACAAAAATTTCTGCCTGGGACTGTGTTCAGTACGCTTGAAACTTGGCAGGGCTACCACAACCAAGCAAATTGTGGTGAAAACCAAACAGTTTTTAGTGAAAATCTGAAATCTATATTAGGAATACGTGTTATAGATATTAAGTATCATCACGGTCACCCGCATGCATCTTTTACGTGAATGTCTATGGCCCTTATGAGCATCACAGTCACCCGCACACGTCTTATACGTGCTTTGTCTATGGAAGCACAGGTGGCAGGTTGTGGGCCCCTTCCTTAGTGAACAACTATTCCGCATCGTTCGCGTTTGACGATACGTTCGTAGCTGCAAATTTCCGGTATCGATCAGTGAACTTGTGATTTTATTGGAATCTTCAGCATTTTTCCCGTATGTGAGTGGGATTTCATAGAATTTCAGTGACGAAATGTGATTCAAATATGCATAAACATTAACTATGACGAGGTGCGGGTCACCCAAGTATAAAACTATACCACCTATCGGCAGGGTGCCTTGACATCGTCACCCTGCATATCAACATCATGACTGTTTGCGTATAGAACGAAAAACTACGCATGGGATTAAGTGCCAGTATATAAAAAACAAAGAAACGAAAATCAAACTCAGTCATAAACAAACTCTACCAAACACGTTTCAGTTACACATAGAGTAAAAGCCCCAATTTTCGGACACTTAAGCTTTTTTGCAATATTTGTTCAACTCAAATACATGTAATACTCTAATCTATAATAGTGTATTTTAAATGTATCGACCTACTTTTTCCCAATATTGATTTTGTTAAATAGATCATAAAATTTCACAGAATCCCCAAATATTATTACCTTGTCAATTCCCCAAAATTCGGACAGCCTCTCAGGGTTCGAAATTGGCAATGGTCCACTGGCCATTAGCCACCCGAAATCACGTCGGACTAGCTAAAAATCGAAAAATTCTGAAGTTACTCGTCCGTCTGGCCAGCCAAAATATTGCTCCAGTGTCAAAATTGATTCTAAGTAGTCCGCCTGGCTAGTTAAAAAAAAAAGTTAAGTGCGACCCCTGCCTCTCCAAAATTTGGACACGTGCGCAATGTCAATATGCATACAAGGGCCCAGGCCGCTGAAAAATCCGCGCGCGCCATACCTTGTTGGCGCAAGGTTACATCGGGGAAGTTGCGGCGCCGTTCGTGTCCGAACTTTGGGGACTCTGCACTTGCATTCAGCCTCTGTACATTCACTGCATCGGCACGTATGGATATTTTGTTTTTCTTTTGTGTTTTTGAGGATACCATCACACTCTGAGCTTGCGATAAGCAAAAAATCTCGCAACAGAATGGTGTAATTTTTCAATCTTTAGCGCTTTTTCGGCGGCCCCGATTCTTTACCAGATTACACGGGACCTAATTCGCGCGCGCTTTGGAAAAGTTGCCGTGATTTTGCTTTTTTGACGGCAAAATTTGGGATTTTAACATTAGATGGATTTTTGGAGGTGACTCAGGCACTTTCCTGTCACTGTGGTGAACGAGTGTGCCAGTCTGTGAAACGATGTGATATGCATGTGTCGTGACAGTAGAATTTGCTGGCTTGTGATAAGTGGTTAAGTGTTCGGATTTTGGAGGCCGGCCGAAAATTGGGGTTCTTACTCTACACTCAGTAACGACGCGTACGCATGACTGAAATTCACGTGTACGGGTTTTACCTACAACACTATATCAGTGTAGGGAGGGGGTGCCGATCGTGCGGTACCCTTGGCTTTACAAAGTTTTAAGCCGCCCAAAGAAAATGCATTGCATGCACTACTTGCGTTATTTCACATTGGAGGTTCAGAATCAACAGGACGGCGCGGTCACGAGATTCGAAACTGCAGTATTTACGGCATATTCGAGGCAAAACTTAGGCGAATTAGTTTTATAGTTTTTGAATAAACAAGTTGCCAATCCTGAATTAGGGTGCTGATAGGTGGTACCCTCAGTGCAGAGTCAGAATAATTATCAGCGGTCCACCGTCCATGGATATGGCTCAATGCCACATTATTCAGTACAAGGGTACTAGATCTCGCGCAGGGACTTAATGGTCGCGCATAGCGTAACTGTGTATAGCAAGCAATAAGGACTAAGCACAAAATTTGCCGATACGTCCATGGAATAAACATACCTGACAACCGCTAAATATGAGAAAGAAGCAGGTAAGAAATTTGGATTTCGAACAAATTTCTTACTAAATTTCCAATTTTTTACCTTGTAATTTACCTATCTTAGCTTAAAATCTGTTTTAAGGATGTTGTAGCCTAGACGTGTCGTCTCGCTTGTCTCGTTCATATGATCGTAGCCGATAAAGTTACGATAGAATTCGTAATTTGTTCGATCGATCGTTTATAATATTCTACGAAAGCCAAAGCACGTTACAGCCGCAGAGAGGGGCAGACACTTTCATGCACCAAACTACATAGGGCAGCTGCGCGACCTATACCTAACCCCGAGAAATTGAACGCATACACTTACAGTAAGTTCGACATACAAACGGCGACAGCGCACTACTCCGTCATCGTATCATCAGGAGATTCTGGGAGGTGATTTTTCTGCATTTTGGTGATATTTAGTGAGAAATTCAGGTACGATTGTGGAATAATTTCTACTAACGCTATAAGAACATCACAAATGTTCGTGCGCGATATCTAGACCCCTCAACCATACTATAGGGTAACATCCCCAGTATTCGGTCACTTAAGCTTTTTTCCAATATTTTTCAAACTAAAATAATACATACATACATCATATCTACAGCAATTATGTGAAATATATCAAATTTCTTTAATCTCAACTTTCATTTTGTTAAATATCTCACAGAATTGCGCAAAATCCCGAAATATTTCACCTTGAAAATTCCCCAGTAGGCCTATACGGTCACCGGCTCCAGTATTCGGTCACGCGATGTGCACGTTCAAAGTCAATGCGTGTTCAAAGCAGCTGAAAAATGTGCGCGCGCGCTACCTTGTTGGCGCAAAATTGCATCGGGGACATTGCGGCGACCGTTGGTGACCGAATACTGGGGCCTCGGCACTTGCATTCAACCCTTGTACGTTGGGACACTGTATCGGCACGTACGGAAATTTTGTTTTTCTTTTGCGTTTTTGAGGATACCATTACACTCCAAGCTTGCGATAGGGGAAAAATCCCGCGAGAGAACGGCGTATTTCTCAATTTTTAGCGCTTTTTCGGCGACCCGTACTCTTAAAACTGGGCCTTATTCGCGCGCACTTTTGGAAAGTAGCGCCGATTCTGCACTTTTGACGGTAAAATTTGGGATTTTGGATGGATTTTGGGAGGGGGCTAAGGGAGTTTTCTGTTGTGAATGAGTGTGCAAGTATGTGAATTAATGTGATTTGCGTGTGTTGTGACAGTTTAACTTACTGGCTGGTGACTAGTGATACAAGTCTTGTAAGTGACCGAATACCGGGGGCTGACCGAATACTGGTGCCCTTACCCTACATGTAGATCCTACGTTGGGGGACCGGACGCGATTTTTTTTTCCGTAACCCTAACGCGTCGAAATTGCCAATTTTGTCACTTGAGCAAAGACTATCGGTGCACAAGTTGGTTTTTGTACGCATGTGCGTGGACTTCGCATGACTTGGGCAGTTAGGCGTTGAGTTTGTACTGTATATACACAGTACCATTGGCATGGTCGTCTGCTAACTACAGAATCAAATTACAATGTGGGAATGGGACGCCGTCCTTCAAACAGAAACATAACAACGGGTTTATGGGTATATGGGTATGTGATGCGTGTGTTTGTGTGTGTGTGTGTGTGTGTGTGTGTGTGTGTGTGTGTGCGTGGTTTCCACTTCACATGTCATCGGCATCGGGTTCGCCTTTGCCTTAGGTAGTATTTCTGTGGTTTTGTTCGCCGTCTGCTGACACTTTTCCTGTGTCTCGCAAGACTTGCGTTTCTAGGATGCATGCAAACTCGACGTTGTCATCAATATCTTGCAAAAAGTAAATTGGAAATCTAATTGGAGCTTGGAATAAATTATAATCAATATCTTGCAAAAAAGTAAATTGGAAATCTAATTGAAGCTTGGAATAAATTATAATCAGAGTATTATATTTAGGCCAACAGCTGCAGCGATATGCTATTGTTATTAACATTGATCATGTTTATTAAGCCCCACAAAATCAGATTCGACGTGGGCATTGGGTCTTGGGTAACATGGATGAACTACTGGGTTAATTTGGGTTTATCCTCCAACTTCACGATGATTCAGAAAGGCGTAGTATAGGCTCCTTTTTACTTCAGGTTCATGTATATCAAGATATATGATTACATTCTCATTAATAATATAACATCCAAGATGAAGATGGGGGAGGGAAGAGAAACTGTGCGGGGGGGGGGGAGCTATAGTAATCATCGATTTTGATCGATAATCTCTCTATAAATAGTTTAATTTAATCAGCTTTAAAAGGGCATTTTGGATCGGCCAAAAATCAAAAGATGTGCTATTTCCAACCGAATTGTATTCATTTTCCCAGTCCATACATGTACAAAATTGTTCTAGTATCACGGTTTGAATTGCTCTATCAATAATTTTTTGATTTTCACTTTATCATTGCCAACCCTATAGTCCTTCTTATCACGTACCATCGTCATTTCTACCACCACGACCATCATTGAAGGAAACCAAAACCCAAAAAGAAATGTGGATTGAGTGAAAGCAGCAACATGAGTATACACATCACTGAAAGTTTAAGGAAAATCGGGCAATCGATGCAAAAGTTATAAATTTTTAACGTTTTGATGTTGGAACCACTGGCTGCATGACATCATGTGTGGGCAACAACATAAAGAAAATATAAAGAAAACAAACATGTTTTCACTCTTCTTGAGTATAATGGAAGAGCATTTGATTAACCACTTTCAGAAAGTAGGGGGAATGATTACTACCCTCAACATAAATTATGTCAGTATCAATTAAGTTGAGGGAATGTGTAATTTTATTGATTTTTTTGTGTGGAATTCTCTTCATATTTTCTTTACATTGCTGTCCACTAAAGACGTCATGGTCTCTAGTAGTCTCTTTATTAAGTGATTACAACACCAAAATATAAAAACGAATAACTTTTGATTGTCCGATTTTTCCTCAAACTTTCACTGATGTGTACTGCTAATGTTGCTGCGTTCACTCAATCCATACTGTTCTTTGGGTTTTGGTTTCCTTTCCCAGGTAAAAAAAAACAGTAGAAACCAGTAGAAACCAGTAAGCATTTTTAACTGGTCGTTACTGGTTTTAACTGGTCTTAACTGGCCTTAACTGGTTTCAACTGGTTCCAGTTGAAACCAGCAAGATAACTCCAACTTTCCAGTCACAAAATGAGCAATTCTAATTGAAACCAGTTGAAGACGTATACTGGTACCAGTTGATACCAGTTTAAACATACTGGTACGAGTTTATACCAGTTGAAACCAGTAAAAGTCTACTGATGGCCAGTTGTAATACCAGTTCAATTACATATCACTGTACCAGTTGGTAACAGTTTCTGTCGGTTGAAGTGTATACTGCATGGTACTAGTTGATACCAGTTCAAGTGTCATTTTGTACCATGCAGTTGATACCAAATGAAGGCTACTGGTCTATTATAAGTTGATACGATTTGAAGTTCCCAGTTGATACCAGTTCAAGTCTCAATGTGTACAACGGTACCACTTGATATATCAACCAATCATCACTACCATCATTGCTTTTATTAGATTACCATGCACGACCATAAACACCATTACTATCATTTCACAACTGGATATCATCTTATCATCATCACCACGATTATCACTCGTATTACCATCGTATACATATCACCACAAGCAATAAATCTTCCACCACTATCAATGCTTTTTTTTTTTCATGTCATCAATCCATCAACAACAACTTCACGAAATCTCTTTCAAAGTTTTCCAGCATCTTTATCATTATCCTCAGTCTAAATAAGCATTGCGACTGGCAATATATTCCTATACTCAATCCCTCCCTCCAATGCCCGAGCACATGGCCTAGCACCCTTTATTGAATTGATGAAGAGAAACGATTGAATAGTTAAACACTGATTTTTTTGTTTGTTTGTTTGCTTGTTTGTTTGTTTGTTTGTTTGTTTGTAAGAATACTAGCTGATTTATGCAAAAGTCTTAAATGGACGACACGACGTTTTGAGTTCAGTCGCGTTATGATAATATGCGTCCATAACTTAGCACCTTCGCACCTTCAGGTGCACTTGATGTACATGAACATCATACAAGGCTAATAGACAGTGGAAATCTACGTGTGCCAAGATTTCGCTCTGATTGTCACAAGTGCAGCCCAATCGTATCCTCTGAACTTGAATGGAACAGGCTAGATCATTCAATTAGATCAGCTTCTTCCATATATTCATTTAAGAGATTGTGATAAGCAAAGTTGTTATTTGTAAGTAACACACGAAATTTATTCTGGGCTAGCTTATCATTCCTGTATCATAGCATTTTAATTGTTATTTCGGCATTCTGGTGAACTCTTGCTGTGGCATGTACTTGTTTATGTTACTTTGCAATGTACAGTATATGCTGGTATGTATCTACACTATGTCATCTTCTGTATATACGTTTTGCTATTTAATGTACATTCATCATTCAGGGCTCCATGGAAGACCACTATTTATTGGTGAATGGGCTACCCTGACAAAAGATTAGAAATAGATAAATAAATAGATAAAATAAATAAATAAACTAGCCGCATTCACACGTACAAAATAGCTGGTTACCGAGCGCGCTCCAAAATTCGAGTTCTTGTTATACTCGCAACTTTTTATAAACTTCGTGATCGATATATTATAGAAACAAACACCTGGCTTTAACTAGTATCAGATTCCCAGGTGGGTTCATGACTTTAAATGTGTATAAATCATTTGTTGTCGACTGACACCCAAAAAGGGAAGCCATGCGTGATTTGTTGTCTCGAAGTAGTGCAGTATCGTACACATAAAAAGTGATGAGATATTAGAGCTGTGATAGAAGTTTACCAGTATGAAGTTTATCAATATCAGCATAACCATAATGTCTACTATGTGTGAGAGAGAGAGAGAAAAAAATCCAACACACAGCTCCAATTCTCAATCAAACACATTTGTAGAAGAGATTTGAAACGATCGTTTTGTAATGTGTTATGTGGCACAAAATAATTGTACTTATTTTTAATAATAGTAATCGATAACCAAATGAAAATCAATTTGCCAGATATTAGCCAAATTGAAGATCTTTTCATTAAGTTGGAGCAACGAGCATCAGTTTAGAGTCACAGAGGCTACTTACAAGTTTTTATAAAATGCATTCATAGGAAACTGATAACTACAAGGTTGAACGATGATAGCACCCATTATGATGGTTACAGTTCGTTATTGAGAAGGTGAGTATTCCGAAGGTTCGTTATTCCGAAGATTCGTTATTCCGAAGGTTCTTTATTCCGAAGATTCGTTATTCCGAAGGTTCGTTAATCAGAAAATAAAACAAAGCTCGTTATTCCGAAGGTTCGTTACGGACCCTATTTCATTGTCGGATCAACGAACCTCCGGAATAACGAACCCTATATTTTTTTCGGATGAACGAACCTTCAGAATAACGAACCTGCGGAATAGCGTCACAAATGTTCGGATTAACATAGGCCTACCGTTTTTGATTTTAGGATTTTAGGAACCTTCGGTATAACAAATATCCGAAACACACAAATCCCCTATACCTATACAGGTTTGTTAACCCGAAAATCAAGGAAGGTTCGTTAATCCGGACATTTGTGACGTTATTCCGAAGGTTGATTAGTCCGAATATAAAATAGGGTTTGCTATTCCAAAGGCTCGTTTATTCGAAAATGAAATAGGGTTCGTTATTCCGGAGGTTCGTTAATCCAAAAATCAAACAGGGTTCTGGAACGGGTCACAAGACTTTTTGAACGTTCTTAAAACGTTTTTAAACGTTCTAGAGGGCTTTCAAAAGTTATCTGAATGTCTATAACGTCCAAACGTTTTTCTCTCGTCCTTAAAAATCATGTATAAAAAGGTTTTTAATTGTTATTTTAACGTTTATGAAACGTTTTAAATACGTCGAAAAACCTTCCAGAAAAATGACGTTCTGAAAACGTTTTGACAAAACGTCCTAATAACGAACTTGGAACGTTTCAAGAACGTTTAGAAAACGTCCAAATGTTAGCTAGGAACCAGATTTGTATCATGGTTGTATCTTAAGGTGCTCACATGCACTTTATTAGACCTTAACCGGCCACGATCTAAAAATGACGTCAAAATCACGTCCATTTTCCTTGTTTAGTTTTCGTGAAAAAGGCGTCTTTCAGACATCTTTCTTGTTTTCTTTACCAATATACATCAAAAAGGCATGAATTGACGTGAGATGACGTGCTCATGACGTTATTCTGACGTACATCTTGTCTTTAGAATTGTATTTTACACGTCATTAAGACGACTCTAATGACCACCAATGACATCTTTGGGACAACTTCCATTTGAGCAAAAATACGACACATTCACGTCAGTTTGAAAAATACGACATATTCACGTCAGTTTGAAACGTTATGATGCAAGTATCTGCCTGTTGTTTTCGTTTATAAGACATTTAATTAGTAATTTACACGTCTTTACGACATCTTTGTATAACCAACCAGGCGTCAGAAAGACGTCACAAATGATATGACGTCTTTTAGATGTCTTCAAACAACAATACGACTTTTTGGCGTCAGGTTGAGACGTCTAAATAGCGTCTGTTTTCTTTGCTTATTTACGTCAAACAAACGACAATTATTACGCCTTTCTGAAGTCTAGATAATGAATTCTCTCTATGTCTTCCATTTGAGCAAAAAAAAAAAAATCTTATTTTTGACAGTTGACTGACGTGAAATTGTCGTCGTTCTGACGATAGTATAATGTGGCAAACTGATATAACTCTATAAAACTATAATTCGTAGGCCTTAATTATATGAAGTCACAAAGACGTCGCAAAACTGACGTAAATTTAACGTCACGTCCTTAGTATGACGTGGTAAATAGGTTGCAAAGCAACGTAAATTTTATTTCACTAATACGTCGTAAATATGATGTGGATAATACGTCACAAAACTGACTTGAATTTTACGTCTTTACCCAGCTAACAAAAAGACGTTTTCTAAACGTTCTTGAAACATTCCAAGTTCGTTATTTGGACGTTTTGTCAAAAATTTTTCAGAACGTCTTCTTGTGGAAGGTTTTCGACGCATTTAAAACGTTTCAATTGGACGTTATAAATACTTCTTTTAAACGTTAAAATAACACTAAAAAACCTGTCTAAATTTTTAGGACCGACAGAAAAACGTTTTGACGTTGTAGACATCCAGATAACTTTTGAAAACCCTCTACAACGTTTAAAAAAAAGTTTTAACAACGTTCAAAAAGTCTTATGACCCGTTCCAGAACGCTGTTTGATTTTTGGATTAACGAACCTTCGGAATAACGAACCCTATTTCATTTTCGAATAAACGAGCCTTCGGAATAGCGAACCTTATTTTATTTTCGGACTAACGAACCTTCGGAATAACCTCACAAATGTCCGGATTAACGAACCTTTCTTGATTTTCGGGTTGACAAACCTCTAGGTATATAGGGGATTTGTGTGTTTCGGATATTCGTTATTCCGAAGGTTCGTTAATCCGAAAATCAAAAAGGGTATGTTAATCCGAATATTTGTGACGTTATTCCGCAGGTTAGTTATTCCGAAGGTTCGTTTATCCGAAAAAACTAGGGTTCGCTTTCCGAAGGCTCGTTCATTCGAAAATAAAATACGGTTCGTTATTCCGAAGTTTCGCTAATCCGAAAATAAAACAGGGTTCGTTATTCCGAAGGTTCGTTGATCCGACAATGAAATAGGGTCCGTAACGAACCTTCGGAATAACGAGCTTTGTTTCATTTTCGGATTAACGAACCTTTGAAAAACGAAACTTCGGAATAGCGAACCTTCGAAATAAAGAACCTTCGGAATAACGAATCTTCGGAATAACGAACCTTCGGAATAAAGAATCTTCAGAATAACGAACCTTGTAAATAACGAACTGTAACCATAATAATGGGTGCTATCATTGTTCAAACTTGTTTCCTATGAATGTATTTCATAAAAACTCGAAAGTAGCCCCTGTGACTCTGAACTGATGCTGGTTGCGCCAACTTAATGAAAAGATCTTCAATTTGGCTAATATCTGGCAAATTGATTTTCATTTAGTTATCGATTACCATTTTTAAAAATAAGGGAAATAATTTTGTGCCAAATAACACATTATAAAACGATCGTTTCAAATCTCTTCTACAAATGTGTTTTACTTGAGAATCGGAGCTGGTGGGTTGGATTTTTTTTTCTCTCTCTCTCACATACTCTAGACATAATATGGTTATGCTGATATTGATAAACTTCATACTGGTAAACTTCTATCACAGCTCTAATATCTCATCACTCTTTGTGTACGATAACTGCACGACTTCGAGACAACAAATCACGCATGGCTTCCCTTTTTGGGTGTCAGTCGACAACAAATGGTTTATACACATTTAAAGTCATGAACCCATCTGATACCAGTTAAAGCCAGGTGTTTGTTTCTAATATATCGATCATGAATTTTATAAAGAGTTGCGAGTATGACAAGAACTCGAGTTTTGGAGCGCGCTCGGTAACAAGCTATTGTGTACGTGTGAATGCGGCTAGTGTTCTTACAAACAAACAAAAAACAAACAAACAAACACACAAACAAACAAAAATCAGTGTTTTAATATTCAATCGTTTCTCTTCATCAATTCAATTAAGGGTGCTAGGCCATGTGGGCATTGGAGGAAGGGATCGAGTAGGAATATATTGCCAGTCGCAATGCTTATTTAGACTGAGGATAATGATGATGATGCTGAAGTTGTTGTTGTTGATGGATTGATGACATGAAAAAAAGTATGATAGTGGCGGAAGATATATTGCTTGTGGTGATATGTATACGATGGTAATACGAGTGATAATCGTGGTGATGATGATAAGATGATATCCAGTTGTGAAATGATAGTAATGATGTTTATGGTCGTGCATGGTAATCTAATAAAAGCAATGATGGTATAAGTGATGATAATTGGTTGATATTAAAGGAAACCAAAACCCAAAGAACAATATAGATTGCGTGAACGCAGCAATATTAGCGTTACACATCAGTGAAAGTTTGAGGAAAAATCGGACAATCGATGCAAAAGTTATTCGTTTTTATATTTTTGGTGTTGTAATCACTGACAAAAAGAGATTACTAGAGACCATGACGTCTTTAGTGGACAACAATGTAAAGAAAATATAAAGAGAATTCCACACAAAAACAAAATCAATATAATTACACATTCCCTCAACTTAGTTGATACTGACATAATCTATGTTAAGGGTAGTAATCATTCCCCCTACTTTCTGAAAGTGGTTAATCAAATGCTCTTCCATTACTCAAGAAAAGTGAAAACATGTTTGTTTTCTTTTATTTTCTCTATGTTGTTGCCCACACGTGATGTCATGCAGCCAGTGGTTCAAACATCAAAACGTTAAATATTCATAACTTTTGCATCGATTGCCCGATTTTCCTTAAACTTTCAGTGATGTGTTCTACTAATGTGGCTGCTTTCACTCAATCCATAATTCTTTTTGGGTTTTGGTTTCCTTCAGGCTTCAATGATGGTCGTGGTGGTAGAAATGACGATGGTACGTGATGAGAAGGACTCGATAGGGTTGGCAATGATAAAGTGAACATCAAAAAATTATTGATAGAGCAATTCAAACCGTGATACTGGAGCAATTTTGTACATGTATGGACTGGGAAATGAATTCCCTAACAAAAAAGTCCTGCACTCTTAGAAAAAAAGGTTCTTTTGAGCACCATTAAATGGTTCTCAGCACTGTCACAATAGCGACACCCTTTTAGGTGCTCGTGAGAACCTTTTCTAAATGGTGCTTGTCGGCACCTTTTGCAAAAGGTGCCCATTAGAACCTTTTTTCCGATGAAATGGTGCTCGTGAGTACCATTTAAAAGGTGCCCATGGGCACCTTTTTGACTAAAGATGGGCACCTTTTTGACTCTTTTCAAAAGGTGCCCATGGGAACCATTTCATTGGAAAGGGTTCTAATGGGCACCAATGTTAAAAGGTGCTGACAGGCACCATTTAAAAAGGTTCTCACAGGCTCCAAAAAGGGTGTCGCTATTGTGACAATGCTGAGAACCATTTAATGGTGCTCAAAAGAACCTTTTTTTTTTTTCTTAGAATGTAGTATGTGAATTGATGTCTGTGTATTTTTGGTGTGTTCCACATGCAGTGCTGGTAAGGTGCTTCACTGGCACCATTCTTAAAGGTACATTACCTATCTGCATTGAAAATGTGTATCACAAACTCATTTGAAATGAAATGAATTCATCTGACTTTCATCTGATCAGTCAAACATACGTTCAAAACATGTATATTAGCAATACATCAGCATATCATACATTATCATTGACACTAGAAAAAAAAAAGAGCAAGGATAACACACCCATGCACACACACTTTCACAAGCATGAATACATGTACATGACATTCACCAATATTTTTTCATGAAACATTACTCAATAACTGAAAACCATAGAAATTTGCTCTTTCACAAATTCGCAAAAATGTATTTATTCACCTTCACTTTTACAATCTAAAGTTGAGGTTTGTATTTGTCATGTTATAATCTGTCAAATATTCTTAACAAAATATTTTCATTTGTTCACTAATTTTTTCCCACAATATTTGTCATTTGTGTACCGAGCAGTTCTTGAAACATCATCACACATCTCTGTACAGATGATATGAAATAGCAAGAGGTGCATCAGGCTTTTGAAATACATAACAAAATTTCTAATTCTCTGTGAAATAATTCCTGCATGGATGAGATACAGTAATTGTGTAAGTCTTAAGATAGGTAGAAGTCAAGTACATTACCTGCTTAAGTAGTATGAGGAACTTTTTCCACATATTTGCTAGTTTGTTCGGTGTTGTTGGTTTTTTTTTTCTTTTAACGCATATTTGTCCTAAAAGCAACTACAAAGGGCAGGAAAACAATTCCATTAAACAGGACCTTTGGTATTGTCACAGAAAACATATATTATATTACTGGTATGATACTTGGGATAGGATAAGCTTTACACTTCTTCGCTTCACTTCACTTCATATTCATAACGTCGAGTACTTGAATTGACTTATCTTTGTTTGTATACGAGTGACCTTTTTTTTTTTGTTGTTGTTCTGCAATTTGAAAGCACCATAGACACATCTATACAACTGCAAATACAAGAAGAGTATCAATTCAGGTTAATCATGACTTCTGACAATTTACAGCATGTCCTACGAAAACACACGCAAAAAGAAAAGAAAAGAAAAGAAAAGAACACATTGTTTTATAATGAGGATAATAAGAATCCAAAGGGGAAAAGAGCTAGGATACCACACCCACACAGTTTCACAAGCATGAATGAACAAAATTCCTCAACCATGATCTAAAATATATAACATTGGGAATCGATAAAAATTTGAAGAGTTTGATAGCAAAAACCGATAAGTCCATTTTTGAAGATTTTGAAGTACGGTCTCTGTCATAAAGTACAAAATAATACCTTTTAAATTATATATTGGTTACTACATATAAAGGTACATTTTTCAAGTTATGGTCAAAAGAAGCAAAAATTTTCTTATTGTTCTCTTTATATTTCTTGACCTTTAATCGCAAATATCTCCATTTGGCAAATATGGACTTATCGGTTTTTGCGAACAAACTCTTCATTTACACTTTTTTTAAAAGCAGAGCAACAAATTCATTAGAGTAAACTATATACAATGCAGGCCTAAAGCTGAGGTTTGAATTTGCTGTCCTATAACCCGCATATGACAATAATATGTTGTTAGCATTTGTCATTTTGTTCACCAAATTTGCAAACAGTCTTTTAAACACCACCACCACGTACATGTACATTTTGTATTTCTGCAAAAGCAATATAAACTGGTGACAAGAGGTGCATCAGTGCTTTGAAATAAATTACATAATCTTCAATTCTCTACACAATATGTAATTCCTGCGTGGGTATAAACTATAAATGCAATAAGTTTTGCCAGTCTAGGTGCAAACTTTAAAAGTGTGCAGAAATCGACCACACAATGACTGGAGAAGTATAAAGAGCATTTTCCGTTTGTGCTTTTAAAGTTTAGAACTATGAATGACTCCACTTCTCAAATTGGCATCTGGTCTGATCTCATTACATCTACCCCCCCCCCCCCCAATACAGTTGATTCAAAGCTGTTAAATGCAAATTATAGTGAAACATTATCACTGGTACATTGAAAGTTGCAAATACTGTATTGGGATCATAACAAAACATATGTGACCCTCCATCACACAAACCAACAAAAAGTCGCCTGACATGAATATTTGGTTGACGGCAGATTCTGAAAGAGCAGCTATAAAATACACTATAAGTCAATGCAAACGGACTTACCTACCTCATGTACATATTTCTCAAAGGTTTTCTCTGGCAGCATCAGTGTTTTTTCTTTGACTCGGCTCATTCTTGGCTAGCGTAGGTTTCTGGTCGATGCTGTCAACGGGCTATCAGGCTAAAATTGTCATTCTGATCGATGTATTCTTTTGGTCACCCAGCTCATTCTTGACTAGCCCATCGGTTCTGTTTGATGCTGTCAACGGGCTATCACAGGCTGTCATTCTGATCGATGTATCGTCTTAGCCACACAGCTCATTCTTGACTAGCCCAGGGTTCTGGCTGATGCTGCAAATGGGCTATCCCGGGCTCTTATTCTGATCGATGAATTCTTGTGGCCGCCCACCTCATTTTTGGCTAGTGTTAAGCCTACGGTTCTGGCCGATGTTGTCAACGGTCTGTCACGGGCTGTCTCTCTGATCAATGAAGAGTCTACCTTTTTCCCTAACCGCACCAGCGACCCGAACACGTACGTACTGCTTCATCGTCCCGGCCAGAGTTACTTGTTCCCTGGTTTCTGTGCATGTTGGTGTGTCCACTTCCCTGATATATGAATTGAAAGATACAATAGACCTACACCGCGTTAATAAAACAATGTCATTGCTATAATTCGACAAACAGAACACGGCATTACATGACGTGACTCGTCACTTAGAACAAGCCTGAAAACATACTGAAGAGATTTTGACCTAACAGTTGAGTTAGGCCTACTGCGATACTGGGCTGTAGACAGACCTCTATTGGCTCTAACGTTAACACTGACAGTTATAACATATAATTGCGAATATAGAACAAATTTCTTTATTGCATGTAGACGGTATACCTTACACCGGGGCGCTCCTTGTACACAGTTATCTTTGCGTTCGGCGTTTGGGCTATGTTTCGGAGTCAGTAGACTCTATTTTTGATAGGCATAGAAATGTCTAAACGTTACATGCATACCTAGCGAAGTAACTTAGCCCTGCCCAGTCGCTGTAAAAACGTGACAGCCATGCTCCGGCCCGCACGGCGTCTGTTCGGGCTAGCCCATGAGCCATTGCTACCGGTATGCCAAATTTCTAATTGGGAGAAGTGTCAGGCCTAACATGTTATTGTTAGATCTGGATCTACGGCCGGATCTACTGTACCTGGTAAACATTACACAAGATAGCAGCTTCGATCAAATTAGATCTAACATTTTAGGATATAACTAACCGTTAAGGTTAATCACTGACTGAAAACGAAAACTGACTGATGAATCTAACGTTAACACGTAACATTCTAACTTGATTTTGTACCAACGAATGTCATCTAAAAATGAGATAAAACCACATTAAAACTAAAAATCTTACCTCTTCTCCCAAATTGTGATGACTGCCATGGCGAAAATGGAATTGACAGTGACACGTTTCCAGTCCACTTTGTCGAAATTAATGTCTAACGTTACCGGGTGCCGCTCGTTATGGGTGATGTGTTTATGTGTATAAAGTGTACGTGTACGTGTCTACTAGCCGTCTGCTGCTGCATGCATGGGTAATGCATTGGCACTCTGCCGCTGTGCGGTGGTAGGTTTGCATAGGCGCAGGCAGGCAGCAGCACAGGGCTACATAATTAATAGCCGCGGCGCGTGCCGCCGCGGTTACATAGTCCTACAGTGCAGTACTAGTATGTGTACGTTTACGCGTACGCATATCTGATCGAGCGCTAAAATTGGATGGTGGCAGCAATAGTTGGCACGCATCCAAGAGAAGTCATTAGTCTACGATAAAAACAATATGTACTTTTTATTATTACAGCAGCAGAAACACATACAATATTTTTGTACCAATACCACAGTTTTGGTGATTCTTACATCTGGCATTTGAATATACAGCAAGGGGAAAAATGAAAGTGGACCTAAAGATATTGTTTGACCTGCAGGAGTACCACAAATAACACTCGGGGACTGGATCGCATACTAGCAAATGGTGACGAACGGAACCATTTCGATTGGGAACCATTTATAGGTGCTCATCGGAACCATTTTGCGAGAACCATCTGATGAGAACCATTTTGGAGTCGACGAGAACCATTTGAGAACCTTTTTTTCTTAGAGTGTGTGGTACTCCCTGTGGTACTTGTCGGTACCACACAATGTACCACACACTTGTAATGTTACCACAGGAACTGTGTGGTACTGTACCACAGGCTTGTAGGATACTCCCTGTAGTACTTGTCAGTACCACACAATGTACCACATAAATAAATGTTACCACAGGAACTGTGTGGTACTGTTTTACAGGCTCATGTGGTACTCCCTGTGGTACTGGTTGGTACCACACAATGTACCACACAAATATATGTTAACACAGGAACTGTGTGGTACTGTGTCGCAGGCTCGTGTGGTACTCTGGGATGTACCACAGGGCAGTACCACAGGACATTACCACAGGAAAGTACCACAGGACAATACAACAAGACAGTATACACACAAATTGTCCTGTGGTATTTTGGGACGTATACCACACAACAGTACCACATGAATTGTCCTGTGGTATTTTGGGACATACCACAGGAGAGTACAACATGAAAGTACCACAGGACAGTACCACACGACTTGTTCTGTGGTATTTTAGGACGTACCACAGGACAGTACCACAGGGCAGTTCCACAGGACAGTACCACAGGAAAGTACCACAGGATAGTACCACAGGACAGTACCACAGGAATTGTCCTGTGGTATTTTGGGACATACCACAGGACAGTACCACAGGATAGTACCACAGGACAGTACCTCACGACTTGTCCTGTGGTATTTTGGGACGTACCACAGGACAGTACCACAAGGCAGTACCACAGGACAGTACCACAGGACAGTACCACAGGAAAGTACCACAGGATAGTACCACAGGACAGTACCACACGACTTGTCCTGTGGTATTTTGGGACGTACCACAGGACAGTACCACAGGGCATTACCACAGGACAGTACCACAGGAAAGTACCACAGGATAGTACCACAGGACAGTACCACACGACTTGTCCTGTGGTATTTTGGGACGTACCACAGGGCAGTACCACAGGACAGTACCACAGGAAAGTACCACAGGATAGTACCACAGGACAGTACCACACGACTTGTCCTGTGGTATTTTGGGACGTACCACAGGACAGTACCACAGGACAATACCACAGGGCAGTACCACAGGACAGTACCCGGTGGTACCACAGGAAAGTACCACTGGATAGTACCACAGGACAGTACCACACGACTTGTCCTGTGGTATTTTGGGACGTACAACAGGGCAGTACCACAGGACAGTACCACACGACTTGTCCTGTGGTATTTTGGGACATACCACAGGACAGTACCACAGGAATTGTCCTGTGGTATTTTGGGACGTACCACAGGGCAGTACCACAGGACAGTACCACAGGAAAGTACCACAGGATAGTACCACAGGACAGTACCACACGACTTGTCCTGTGGTATTTTGGGACGTACGCAGGACAGTACCACAGGACAATACCACAGGTCAGTACCACAGGACAGTACCACAGGATAGTACCACAGGACAGTACCACACGACTTGTCCTGTTGTATTTTGGGACGTACCACAGGACAGTACCACAGGACAGTACCACACGACTTGTCCTGTGGTATTTTGGGACGTACCACAGGACAGTACCACAGGGCAGTACCACAGGGCAGTACCACATCACAGTACCACAGGAATTGTTTTTACCACAGGATAGTAACACAGGACAGTACCACATGACTTGTCCTGTGGTATTTTGGGACGTACCACAGGACAGTACGACAGGAATTCCTGTGGTAATTTTCGATGTATACCACAGGAGAGTACCACAGGAACTGTCCAAAATCCCACAGGAAAATCATAATATGGTGCTATTCCACACAGAAGGATATTCTTTTTTTTTTTCTTAACATTTTATACCAGAGGAATATCACATCAGGAGAATATCAAACAGCAGTACCACACAGGAGTACCACACAGGAAAATTGTAAGGCAGAATCAACTGAAATCTATAACAAAAATACAAACAAAAAAGCACATATTAATATTCCTCAATTAATTGATAGATGACTAATTATGCTGTGAATTATAACAATTGATTTGCCATTACTTATCCTGTCCTATACTCCTACAGTATTACCTATTTAGTGAAAGTGCTGATGTAAAGCATGAAAAAATTCATAAGGACTTCTGTGGTACTCCTGTGGTACTTCTGTGGTACTCCTGTGGTACAAATTTTTACATAGCTCATGAATATTCATAAAAAGCACTCTAGATTTTAGAAAATACATATATGACTGAAAAAGTCAAAGTATTAATGATGGAACTTACTTTGAACTTTATGAAAGATTGTCTAATTATGTTATGTTATTCCCAATATCATAGATATCATTATGAAAGTGTAATTTCATATCTTGATAATAAAGTATAATCGAGTTAGTAACCATGCCTTAATGCTTTACGGATAGACGGCCATATATATGTGTACTGATACGGTCGATGGCTATATAGATCTATTATAGGACTAGATTGGCACTTGGCCATTAGACTCTCGTTTGAGGTTATGTGTTAGGAGTAGGACAGGTTATTAAGTAGGGCCATGTTTGTCCTGAAATCCATCACTCACCTATCACGTATATTCCTTGATATGTGGCTAAAATTCTCCCAGATTTTTTTTTTTTTTTCGATCTATCCTGTGTGGTACTCTCCTGTGGTACCATGGAAATGCTGTGTGGTACTGCCCTGTGGTAATGCTGTGTGGTAATGATCGACCTGTTGTACTGTCCCAAAATACCACAGGACAGTTCCTGTGGTACTGTTCTGTGGTACTAGTCCTGTGGTACTGCCCTGTGGTACGTCCCAAAATACCACAGGAATTCCTGTGGTACTGCCCTGTGGTACGTCCCAAAATACCACAGGAATTCCTGTGGTACTGTCCTGTGGTACTGTTCTGTGGTACCGGTCCTGTGGTACTTTCCTGTGGTACTGCCCTGTGGTACGTCCCAAAATACCACAGGAATTCCTGTGGTACTGTCCTGTGGTATGTCCCAAAATACCACAGGACAATTCCTGTGGTACTGTCCTGTGGTACTTTCCTGTGGTACTGTCCTGTGGTACCGTCCTGTGGTAATTACCACAGGAGTACCACAGGACTTTTTCGTAAGGGTTGATTTTGTTGGAAATAGCACATCTTTTGATTTTTAAATGCCGATTCAAAATGCCTTTGTAAAGCTGATTAAATTAAAATATTTATAGAGAGATTTTATCGATCAAAATCGATGATTACTAGCTCTATCCCAGTTTCTCTTCTCTCCCCCATCTTCATATTGGATGTTATTCCATGAGAATGTAATCACATATCTTGATTACATGAACCTGAACTATATAAGGCCTAAGGAGCCTATACGACGCCTTTCTGAATCATCGTGAAGTTGGAGGATAAACCCAAATTAACGCAGTAGTTCATCCATGTTACCCAAGACCCAATGCCCACTTCGAATCTGATTTTGTTGGGCTTAATAAACATGATCAATGTTGATACAACGTTGAACGTTTAGAACAATAGCAATCGCTGCAGCTGTAGACCTAAATATATAATACGTTGATTATAATTTATTCCAAGCTTCAATATAGATTTCCAATTTACTTTTTGCAAGATATTGATGACGACGTCGAGTTTGCATGCATCCTAGTTGGGCTCACACCTGTACAAATAAAATGGAATTCATGTCCCAGACCCCTGCACAAATTCATACCAAAGATACCAAAATAAATGTAGAAAAAAAATAATTCAAAATCAATGATGTAGTTTGGCAAAAACTGAATAGCTGTAAATATTGAGTATGAATTCTTCTACAAACTACATTTTAGTTGGAAGATGAAAGCTTTTCTGATTGAATTTGAGGGGACTTTATTTCATTGGCTGCATGTACAGAAAAGAGGTGATTTTTTGAGTGAAGAGAACTCGTAGTTCGTCTTTGCGGACCCTTGAACAGAATTTGAGCCGAAGAACCCACCTGGGAAATTTGGTGGATGAAAGGGTATATCTCACTTATCCAGGTTAGTGAAGATGAAACATCTCATTTCTTCCAGCTATTTTACAGAATTTTTTGAAATTTGAATTTTAACACACGCCTCTAAGGGGAATTATTTACCCGCGTGAGCCCAGTAACGCAAGTCTTGCGAGACACAGTGACAGGAAAAGTGTCAGCAGACGGCGAACAAAACCACAGAAATACCACCTAAGGCAAAGGCGAACGCGATGCCCATGACATGTGAAGTGAAACACACACACACACACACACACACACACACACACACACATACACATACACATACCCATACACACAAACCCGTTGTTATGTTTCTGATTGAAGGACGGCGTCTCATTCTCACATTGTAATCTGATTCTGTGGTTAGCAGACGACCATGCCTATGGTACTGTGTATAACAGTACAAACTCAGCGCCTACTGTTGAAGTCCACGCACATGCGTACAAAAACCAACTTGTACACTGATAGTCTTTGCTCAAGTGACACAATTGGCAATTTCGACGCGTTAGGGTTACGGAAAAAAAAATCGCGGACCGCACGGACACTCAGGTTGTGGGACCGGACGCGTATTGTAAGTGCGTCTGTAATGAAAATGACGCACGCACCCAGGAATCCTCACGCCGTTTTCAGAGTATGTTGTCTAGTATACGAGGAGTCTATATCAAGTCTTTGAGGTATATAGGGCGCATAGATATTATTTTATGTAAAATAGGTAGAATCTAAGTCTTCACGCGCGAACGGGCGAACTTCGGTGTCCGGAAACACAACCCCCCATCAATTCATATTCATACAGTGTACCAGGCCAGGGTGGCCAGAGTGTATCAAAGTTCTATCAATTCTTCAAAGCATTTCCTCATTCCCCTTTACACTCACCTACGACCCTTTCTGACCAATGTGGTGCTATACAGTCTAGAGTAGTAGAGAATGTAGACAGCTGCTTCAATTCAGGAGTGTTTGTCGTGTAATCGCTAGTCCACGATCCACATAGGCAGGCAGGCGGGCACGTCAATCGTGAGCAATGCGCGCAGCCATTTTCTTCAGAAATGATTTTACGAACTGGAATGCTGCCACCTGGTGGTTGCATTTTGAAATGTTCACGCACCCTCTCACTTCCTAGTCTTGTACTTGTTGAAGTGATTCAGCACTTCAAGTTCAAGTTTCAAGTTTCAAGTTTATTCAAAGTTTCCACAGTACAAAAATTTACATAAGAACAATAATATGTAACAAGGAATACATTGTTGAATATATGCGATTAAAACAATTTTCAGAATATTTAAACATAAATTGACAATGCATGTAGATGCATTATAGATGTAAAGTGGAGAGGTCTTAGAAAAGCAAGCTTGTATAATAAGACCCCTGAAAGGCAAGTTAAGACATGTAATATAACAACTCACTAATATAATTATACAAACATATTGAAGCCACAGAATAATTTTAGTGGAATCCCTCAAGAAGCGCAGCAACCACACCCCAGAGACCAAAAAAAAAAAATGACCCCAAATTTATTGCCCCCCCCCCCCTTCGAGTCAAATTAAAAATTTATTTTATCGGCTAGTGATATATGACCACAAGAGGGAGCAGTAATTTTTTTTTTTACTTACTCGACACTTGGCTTGAATACTCTCATAGGTTGTAAAAGGAAATGCAAAATCTTGCAACGTCATTGTTCTCCGTTTCAATAAAAGCATTTAGGTTCGAACATGAAAGTCATTGCTGCAGTTATCATAATTATGCCAACTTACGAGAAACAAATGCATGGAACAAAATGCATGGAACTCAAATTTTGATTTCAAGTTCAAGTTCAAGTTTATTCAAAGTTTCCACAATACAAAAATTTACATAAAAACAATATGTAACAAGGAATACATTGTTGAATATATGCGATTAAAACAATTTGCAGAATATTTGAAGAGTTTGTTCGCAAAAACCGATAAGTCCATTTTTGAAGATTTTGAAGTATGGTCTCTGTCATAAAGTACAAAATAATACCTTTTAAATGATATATTGGTCACTACATATAAAGGTACATTTTTGAAGTTATGGTCAAAAGAAGCAAAAATTTTCTTATTATTCTCTTTATTTTTCTTGACCTTTAATCGCAAATATCTCCATTTGGCAAATATGGACTTATCGGTTTTTGCAAACAAACTCTTCATTTGAATATAAATTGACAATGCATGTAGATGCATTATAGATGTAAAGTGGAGGGGTCTTAGAAAAGCAAGCTTGTATAATAAGACCCCTGAAAGGCAAGTTAAGACATGTGATATAACAACTCACAAATATATACAAACATATTAAAGCCACAGAATAATTTTAGTGGAATCCCTCAAGAAGCGCAGCAACCACACCCCAGAGACCAAAAAAAAATTGACACCAAATTCATTGCCCCCCCCCCCCCTTTCGAGTCAATTTAAAAATTTATTTTATCGGCTAGTGATATATGACCACAAGAGGGAGCAGTAATTTTTTTTTAACTTTGTGGTATGGTCTCAGAACCCTCACTTCTCCACAGGTAAGAACCCTTTCAAAAGCAGAGTTTCTAATTTTTACCATAAACCAGAATTATACAGTGGCTTTAACATACATGGATGGATTCTAAGTGCACACACACACACACACACACACACTACCTATGGAATTTTAAAGCAAAATATAATTGGCATTTAGACTATGTTACTCAAATGGAAAGCGATGAGATGAAGTCATGTATCTAGAATTTAAAAGGAGCAGCATCAATGAGACTGAGAATATCGATGAAGCAAATACTTCCGAGTCAATGCACTTTAAATCTGGAAAAAGTGGTACTATCTTTAACATCTGAGGGTAACACGTTCCATTCTTTTATGCAAGACACATAAAAAGAATTTAGGGCAATATTGGTAGCTACATAAGGTAAATGCAAAAGGTGTTTCTGACGTGTATTATGGGAATGTACAACTGACTTTTTGACAAACAAATCCAAAAATAAGGAGGGAGAACTGGACATGTGAAGCTTGTACATGAATGCCAATGAGTTAAAAGACACTAACTCGTTTAGAGGTAAACAACGCAGCTGTAAGAACTGGGGGGGGGGCACTTGGCCTAGTAAAGTCTGAGCTTGTTATTAGCCTGATAGCTCTTTTTTGTACAATAAACAAGTTATGAAGATGGCTGTTATAAGTATTACCCCAAGCAACATTGCAATACATCAAGTGAGGCATTATGATGCTATTATACAGTGTAGTCAAGACACTTTTAGGAACAATAAGTTTTAGCTTATGCATCACACCAACACCCCGAGAAGCTTTGGAACATACATTTAGAATGTGTTGCTTCCATGACAGAAATTCATTGATAGTAATACCAAGGAATAATACATTTTCGCTTGTAGCTACCTGATGTCCACCAATAATGAGAGAAGGGGTGTTTAAAGGTATCCTCCTATTCCTTGTTCTGAAAATAACACATTGTGTCTTCTGAAGATTAAGTGACAATTTATTACAACAAAACCAACGATAAAGTTTATTCAGTTCATCATTTGCTGAAGATATTAAACTGCACACATCCTTGCGGGAGGACAGAAGACTTGTATCATCAGCAAACAGTGAGTAACTAAACAATGATGTAGCACTGATGATATCATTGATATAGATAAGAAATAATAGTGGGCCTAACACTGAGCCTTGAGGCACTCCACAATCAATTTGGGTGGAAAGCGATTTGGTCCCATTGACAACCACAAACTGCATTCGGTTTTGCAAATAGCTTTTGAACCAGTCTAAAGGAACTCCACGAATACCATAAGATTTAAGTTTGCATATAAGAATGTGGTGGTCAATGGTGTCAAATGCCTTGGACAAATCTAAGAAAATGCCCAGACAAAATTTCCCTTCATCAAGTGCATGAGCAATAATGTTAGTTAAATGCAATACACCCATACTGGTAGAAGAATTTTTGCGAAAACCAAATTGCTCGTGGATCAAAATGCCTTCTACAGATAAATAATTATTTACTCTTGAGCATACAATCTTTTCTAACAATTTAGAAAATACAGGCAGCAAGGCAATGGGTCTGTAGTTTTCAATGTTTCTGTTATCACTTTTCTTATACACAGGAACTACTTTGGCAATTTTCATCTTGTCTGGAACTATTCCTTGCGACAGAGATTTATTGAATATGTCACACAATGGGACAGCAATGCTATGAATACACTCTTTGACAACCCTAGGAGCTATATCATCAGAGCCTGATGACTAAAAGGATTTTAGTGACAGAGCTAGCGTTATTATTTCAGATGCAGTAGTGGGCTTCAAAAATAAGGATTTGCTGTTTTTTGCAGGTTTCAAATAATCCTGAAAAGTATTGGATGTACTTGGGATCTTTTCACTTATCTTAGCAGCAATTCCTGCAAAATACTGATTGAAATGTTCAGCCTTTTGCGTATTTGTACTTAATGAAATATCACCATTATATACATTTCTGAGGGAAGGCTTTGACATTTCCCCGTAAATAAATTCAGCTGAATTGTTAACATTCTTCTTTATGTGCTTTACTCTGAGGCCATAAAGTCTCATTTACAAGCAAAGTGAGAGTGCAGTGCCAATTGACGATTAATGTCGCATAATGATAAACTCATGACCAGCGCCATGTTTTGCAAAAGGGGGGGGGGGCAGTTTATATTTCTAGTGCCACTTCCGGGTTTCATCAGCAGACAAGCAAAAAACAAAACAAAACAAAACAAAACAAGTAGGGTGGGGGGGGGATAAACAAGTAGTTAGACCCTATGTATTATCCACCAAAAAAAAAACAAAACAAAACAAAACAATTAAACATATGGGGGCCCAAGCCCCCCTCCCCGCTCCGGTTCCGCCGGCCCTGAATCATACAATGAATTAAAGCTTATTTAAATACTGAATAATGTAGGGCTACACTTATATTTTTATGTACATTATACTTCTGCAGGACTATACATGAGTAGTGATTATTCCGATCCATTATAAGTAAATCGAGACTTAAGTGTGAAAATTGGTCCGTTAAAATAATCATTTGAAAAATTGGACAAGAGCAGTTGATGAAGGTTTAGAATGTTATACCAAGGAGGTACTAACCTCCTTGGTTATACTGAGGTAAAGACGGCAGCAATAATAGCCTATTTCCTACAGTGTCATGTTACTGCCGATGTGATAGTATTACAGTTTCCAAGCGTATCTTCTTCTTTTTTTTTTGTCATGTTTTACTCATAGTACGACTAAAGGTCTGTTTAATTATGTAATCAACTTTCATAAGTACACATACTCTGTACAGCCAGGATATAATACATGGTCTATTTACTTCGGATACAGTAGTTGCATACTATTATCAGGGAGGTGTGACACCTCCCTGCTATTATGTAGGGGCCTACCAAGTCACACGCATGAAATTTGAGCCTCACGCCTCACAAGTCTTTCTCATGAGGTCATCCCACCAGACCGACATCCACTTGTCATACGGCCCATGATTTCGGCGTTGAAAAGTCATAATTCCCACACTAGGCAAAAAAAAAAAAAAAAGAAGAAGAAGAAAAAAAAAAGCCACGAGTCCGACACTACGCAAAAAAGGCCCATGAGTCCGACACTAGTCGTAATTTTAAGACCCACGAGTTCCGAAACTGTATTATAGCGTCACTGGGTGACAAGACCTTGTATCTCAAGTTTTGGTGAAAATTATTATTATTATTATTATTCTTTTGGTAAATGGTTAATCAATTAAGTGATGTCCTGTCCAAATCCTATGCCTTGCCCCCAAAACTGAAGCCACCACGGTATGTCAAAGGGAAGACTATCTTTGATAACATGCTTTGGCTGTCATGTTTGTTTTTGTCTTTTTTTTTTCTTTACTCTCCTGAACATTTAGAACGTTGTAGATACGAGGTCTTGTCGCGCCAGCGACAGTAGGCAGAAAAAGGCCCTCGAGTCCAACACAGTCCGACAGGATATAAACAGCGCCATCTATACTTTATATTATACCAATGACTTATTATCGAACAGGTTGTCGCGTTAAAATAAAAAGAAAGAAAAGAAAGTCAATAGTGAGAAATAGAGGGAAAAGTATGGAGAGTGGGGGGAGAGTGAAAGACGGGGGAGGGGCGAGGAGCAAGATGAAAAGTAATAATTTAATAAGATTTGACGTAAGAAATGAGTTTGAATGTCACGTTAAACATCTTTCAGCAGTAGGGCTATCATAGTATCATGAAGTATAGTGGTAGAAGAAGACAGCACCTTTGAGAATGGATGACGGGTCGTTAAAAGTGAATAGCGCCTCCCATCTCTCTCCGTATCATTTCCCTCGCAGGCTTCTTCTTTAGGCAATAAATTGAGGCTCGTACCATTGAGCTCCATGATTGGACCAAGGATTACAATTTTGTTTTCTTCCTTTTTTTTTTTTTTTTAATAAAAGGGGAAAAGAATAAAAAGTTAAAGGGGAGCGCACCGGGCGCGTGCGCCCACTATATTATCATCATTAAAAAAAAACAACAACAACAACAAAAGCACGCATAAAATATAACCCCCTCCCACTGGCTCGGGCTCGGTCCCTACTCTCCCTTGCTTTGCGCTCCACCTCCCCCTTGTATCAGACCTGGGGGGCGTTTCATGAAGGAACTTGTCGGATAAAATGTCCGACAAGTCAATTATATCCGACAAGTTCAGAGAAATCAGCCAATCAGGCTAAAGAATTTCTCAAAACTTGTCGGATATAATTGACATGTCAGATATTTAATCCGACAAGTTCCTTCGTGAAACGCTCCCCCCCCCCCCCCCCCGATGAGACCACGACGCATATTATGCTATCCATCTCCTCTCTGCACCATTCCATTATGTATTTAATTGTATATCTAACCATTAACATGGTTAATATCATTCTGTCGGAGTGAAAAAGAAAGTAATCCCATCCCCACTTGTGCCAAACATTAACACGTCAATAAAATTGCTCTTATCGTCATGACTGCAAATATTTCATTATTTCACAGGACGAAAAAGGAAATAAATCGACATAGAAATACATGCTCAGCAGAATAACCAGGATAGTAGGCAGATTATTGTTTTGTTTTGTTTTTGTTTTTTGTGTGTTTTCTTTGGGGGGGGGGCAAGAATCCGTACAAAAGGTCCAAAAAACAAGCAGGCAATGGTGCTTTTGCATTTTTGAAATTGAAGTGAAAATCTGGTGCACTTCTTTGGTGAATTGGTGTTAGTTTCACACACACACACACACACACACACACACACACACACACACACACACACACACAGACACACACACACACACACACACACATACACACACACACACACACACACTTTTTTTTGTTTTTCAATATTTTATTGATTTCATTCAAATCATTCATAAATCAACCCATTCATCTCATTACACACACACACACACACACACACACACACACACACACACACGCACACACACACACATACTCCGTAGACCTTATTTACTATCAGAAGTAATGTTCGAGTGAAACGTGCCTATAATTTACATTAGCCTTTGCAGTCACCTGTTGTTTGCGCCACTCAGGCTTGGTGCAATGTCGGTTCTCTCATGCACAGTCTCGCTTCGTGGTATGTTTTTTTTTTTTTTTTTTTTAAATGTGTCGTGTCTTCCGACAGGTCTTCTCCTTCGTCCTTTCTTCTTCTTCTTCTTCTTCTTCTTCTTCTTCTTCTTCTTTTTTTCTTCTTCTTCTTCTTCTTCTCCTACTCCTCCTCCTTCGTCCTCCTTTGCCTTTTTGTACGTTTTTCTGTAAATTGTTTGATTTCCTGTCTAGCTGGCTTGTTTTACGAATCGATGATATAATTCATCTTTTTGGTGACTTCTTTCTTCCATGCGGAGTCAACACTGCGATTTCTGGCAACATTATTTTTGACATGATAATGGATATACAGAATATACATGATATACATCAGACCTCAGCAACTTAATCGGGTTTACATTGCATACAGAGCAGCAAACTTAACTATGCTGCAGTCTTTAGAATCGGTTTTCCGGAAGAGATGCATGACTCGGCCTCGACAGAAACAGCTCAACTCGGCTCTAAAAAGCGTGCTGATGCTTTGTGTAATGGCGTATACTTTGTGTGGCAGAATTTTTAGTTTTACATGTTATTGTTGCTGTTTTTACAACGGTTTATGGGGCAGAGCTTTCTGTTTGCAAGATATGCATTCTTCTATCTCTCCTCTTGTTCTTTTTTTTTTTTGCACCAAACATTCTGTGTGTGTTTGTGTGTTTGTGTTGTTATTGCTTTCATTTCGTAAGCTCATAGAGACACTCGTCATTATATCCTCATTCACCTGTTTGTGCGTGTTCCATTTTTTTTTTTCTTTTTCGCCGTTTCTGACCCTTTCTGACCCATCTGTTTTTCTCTATGTATATTCACGATTCCCCCAGATCCACTTCTTTGCAGGGAAAGAGGTCGGTGAGCAATACTCTATTCATCCATATTTCGACGCCAGCCATGTACATCAATAGTATTGTTTGCTGCATTTTGCCACATTCCGTCTGCTGGTTGTTTACGCATATTCGGGACTCGGTCATGCTTTCCTTCATTGCACTATAGTAGGTCTGTTGGGTACTCAGATTTCCATTTTAGATAATCTCATTATTCATAATGGCCGATTCCGGGAATTATACCTTTTCATGCCATACAAAGTGATGCCTATCTGAACTTTTTAGGCACACATTTTAGAGCCAGAACCAGTGGATGCATGGGGTAGCAACCTATGCAAACAACTTCTTGTGATAATATTTTGTCGCCGATCATAGTAGGGCTAATTGGAGCTCATCAGCCAACGAACTGCCCGACGAATTTATTAATGATTTAACTAAGAATACGTTATGTCATTCTAAAGCTGTTAATCAATATAAAGATATTATGTACCACACTTTGGGTTTTTTCTTCTATAAAGATACGTTTTCTTTGCTGTATATTTAAGCATAAGGAGGCTGAATAAACATTTCGCTGAGTTAAAGTTTTAAGTATAGAATCTGATGTAAATCAGTCATTGGACCCAGTGAATCTTGGTTAATTTCCACTTTGGAAAATTCCTTTGCAGTTGACTTTTATCATATCTTGATGGTGGCGGTGTGGCATTTAATGTATCAAATAAATTAAAATGTAGTGTTCATAATGACATTTGTAGGATAAATAACACCGTTGATTTTTGATTTTTTTTTTTTTTAGGGGGGGGGGGAGGGGGTTCATAGTAATTTTGTAGGGCAGGAAGTAGGAATTTTGCAGAAGGCATTTTACAGACCATCCAACTCAAATATTGCAGACTTTCTAATTATCTCTCAGAATGCTAATTTGGGTAAAAACCCGGTATTCAAATTGGATTGTTTGACTCGCCAGTTATAACATTGAGTTGCTAAATAATCTGGAAATTATCATTTTCTCAAGCGAGTTTCTTGAAACACTTTTATCCTCTTTCTGCCATTCATTTTCTAACCTCCTTGTGCAGGAACTCTGCTTCTCCCATTTTTGAAGGGGCATTCCAGACGATTTTCACAATTTCCTACCATGTAGTGCATCAACAGCTCCATGTATAGATTTGTGGAATTTATTGTGGTTCTTGAGCAGAGAAATAATTCTTTGAAAAACCTTAAACAAATTACACTAAACAAGAATGATGACAGAGGAGGCTCACATTATTTCAAAAATGTAGCAGTGTAATGGAAAAACATCGGTGTTAGATTTAACACCACGGGTGTTAAATCTAACACCGACCAAACTTCAATAAAGGACCACACCCACAGGTGTTAAAAATGCACTGTGATGGTGTTGAAAAGTGTTCACCTGACACTTCGTGGTGTTAATTTGACACTGTACCTGGTGTTATGTTGACACTGTACTGGTGTTAATTCAAAAATAACACCAAATGGTGTTGATTTGATATTTGTTGGTGTTAATATCAATGGTTTGACACCCGTCCAGCTTCAATAAGAGACCACACCAGCTGGTGTTACTTTGGTGTAATACCTTTCAAAAATCTAGTATTTTAAAATAAAATTCTTGATCGTCTTGTTTAAATTAGAAATCAACACAAGAAGTGCAGTTTCTAAGAAACTCTTCAAAAAACAGTTTAAAATTTGGAAATGACACCCGGAGGTGTTAATCTAACACCACAATTGAGCACCGAAAATTTAACACCAGCTCGGTGTTCACTATTTAACACCGGACTTTTTGCAGTGTACAATACCGCTTGCTTGCGAGTTACCCGTGTATAATCTATGCATGCCTTCTTCTTTTGTTCTGTTTCCTTGAGCCCCAATTCATGCATTCTTATGGTGATCTTGCCATGTCATCTTCCTTGTTCATTGCAATTTGTTATAAATTTCGAAAATATTCTTATTCTTCATCCCATATTATCATAAACTGTGAAACTTCGTCTTCAGTATAAATAATTTATAGTTGTTCAAATGTAATCACCCGGAGGTCTCCTTTAACTTGTTTTTTTTTTTTTTCAATATTTTACCTTCCTGAGTCTTTTATAATTCCTTTAGATATGACTGATCATTTCTCCAATCATGACTCATTTTAATGAACACAAACACACACATACACACACACAAACGAACAAATAGATTATATAAAGACACTAACTATATAGGTTATCGTGGATTTCAAAATCAATTCTTTGTTCAATTAACCTTTTCTTCTTGAAATCGATGGTATTACAAATACAGAATTGAAAAGAAAAAATCATATTCTTAGAGTTGCTATCCTCAGTGTGTTGCAGATTCTCTCGCACATATTTTCAATTTGACAATTATTTCTGGATGTTTCCTCATGAAATGAAAGTGGCTATAGTGATTCCATTATTTGGAAAGTGCAACAAGCTGGAAGTCAATATTAACTGCCCTGTCTTTTTTTTTTTAAACTTCACTGTCTAAAGTTATAGAAAAAAAATCGAAAGAATTATCAATTTGTGAATCTGCACATAATATTTACAAATTCCCAGTTTGGTTTACAGAAAAGCACAGCATTATCCATGCACTTCTAAATTTTATTGACAAAGTGGTTAATCATTAATTCTATAGACAACCACTCTCATTTGATTGGTATTTACAGTTATCTCTAATATAATCAAACTATTTTCTATTGATATAGAAACAACCAACGGAAAAATGTTAATCAGTATGATCGATGTTAAGTATTGCTAAATATACAAATATATGAACGATAGTTTTGTGAAAATAGTTTCTCGAATAAACGGTCTACAATGGTTGATTTAGAAAATTAGTAATATTCCCCTATATTTATATGCATCAAATGTGATAACATTTTCTTCATCATTGCTCCCAATGGTGAACAGTGGCTTTAGCATAGAACTGAAAAAGTCACTCATTGGCATGATTGGGTCAGAGCTAATAAGTCATCATTGATTATTCAAGAAAGAAAATGTATTTTTTTAGTAGTACTGTCGACAATTTGTATTCAGAGTGTTGGATGATTCCAGTTTAGAAAGTGTAGCACATTTTAAATTTCCCGGAATCATTGCAGATATTAAGCTATTGGAAAATACGTGTTGATTTATTGCAACATTATTTCGCGTAAAAAATGCGTCATGAACAGACTGAAATTTTATATCCCTCAAAAAGTCATAAGTATATACTTATGTTATACTCCTCCTGGATAGTGCCTTATCTTAATCATGGAATCTTAGCATGGTGATGGGGCAATGCTCATCACTCGCTAATGGATAGAGTGTCACTACTTCAAAAGAAAGCCCTCGGTATCATTTTGTTACTCTCCTATACATACGTTCACATTCAAATGTATTGGTTGCTTCTAATAAGTTGTTAAAATCGAAGATTTCTGTTTATTTGATTTATGACAATATATTTACATGTTCAGGATCAATTATACTCCAGTCTATTTTTTTTTTAATTTGTACTTTACAATGTTAGATGTTCCTTGGAAATCAATCATTCTATAAAATGATATCCCACTCGAGTCTCACTTACCACTTCATCGAACGATCTTAGCTAAGAACACACTTATCTACACTGGCCCAAATTAATAGAATTTCCTCCGATCATGATATAAAAACTGCTCCTTCCATGATTTAGTCATTTCATGTTCTCTGGTACGCTTTACATTTAATGATAAGGTTCATAGTCGCAACACACGACACAGTAATAAGCATCATTCGTTTTCAGTAGATAAGATGTATATATGCACATACTCAGACAAGGCTAGACCCTCACTATGGAATTCTTTACCAGTTTACACTTACAAATTCTCCCACTACAAATATCTTTTTTTTTAAGAAGAATCTTAAAGATTTTTTGCTAGATGGTTAGATTCTTCATTATGGAATACACAATGATTGTAGATAATTTGTGTAGTTTTTTTTTTCTGTGTTTCTTATGATTAACCACCATTACTTAATTCTATAACCAAAATGGATTATTTGTATCTGTTTTTATAATATTTTCTTCTGTTTTGTGTTGTGATCGTAAAACAATTCCATTGTTTCATCTTCTTTTTGTTTGGAACCACCCTGACAAGACCCCTGATCTTTTGTAGTTTCCATGTTTCATTTATAGTTATCTAGCCATGTTTTGCATGCTTGAGTACTCATTTTGTTATTGTACAAAAGATATGTTTTTGAATGAAACAAAATAAGGTTCAAGTTGAAGTTCAAAGGAGACAGATATCAGTTTGTCGAAGGTAAAATGTTTCCTCAGAATCGGAATAGCCTATACGCGTACTTTGTTACTCGCTCGTAGAATCTGCATAGCCACCGTTATTATTACCACTATCGCCCAAATACAGTTAGGGTTATGATTAGAGTTTCTTCAAGTCAATTCTGCATTAATTCCTTTATCTTGTTATTTATCAATAAGGCAACAGTTTCCTTTGCTTTGTAACATTATACACCATTTAAAGAAGGCTCTAGTGTGCTTTGGGAGTTTGATGGATTTGCTCTCCTTGTTTACTTCGGCCATTTCTTTTTTGGTTTTTTGTTTGTTTGTTTGTTTGTTTGCTTGCTTGTTTGTTTGTTTGTTTGTTTGAAGTGAAGTCTCCGTATAATTAGGATGATGGCTTCCCATCACACATTCAAATAAAGTCCACGATTTAGTGGTAATGGTTATCTTCATAGTAACCGCAACACAAAGAAAAGGGCCTGGGGCTAATCGGCTACGGCTATGATCTGCTTTTTTGTTCGTTTGTTTTCTGGTGACACGAACTCATTGTTTAAAGACAATATACTAACTTCACCCACATTCCACAGTATCTTTAATGTTATTTTCATTCATTTTGGGTTATAAATGACGCCTGTCCGGTGATCAGGAGGTCGTAGGTTCGAATCCTGCTCGAGTATGTACGCCCATGATTTTTTATAAAACACTGATCAATTCAGTGCTTACTTACGTCGATGTAGGGCAATTTGTCAATCAGCTGCAATGAAAACACCTCGACGGAAGAATTTCATGAATTTGTAAATGTCATTTTGTTACATATTCTCCTTTCGTGAAATTGTTTTATTTTGCAGACCACACACGCTATTAGCCAAATACGCTTTTCCCATTTGGTTGACAATGCTTACATACAATATGGCATATTCCCAAATATACGCTATGGATAACCATGTAAAGCATTAATTAAATTGAATTACTCCAAACGCTCAGAAAGATAGGTTTAACTAAGAACCTTGACCGGTTTCGCAATTTACTGCAAAGGTGCAAAGTTGCACCTTTACTGGTGCAACTTTGCACCTTTCATACTAGTGTCGACGCTAAATTGTGCAGCTTTGCACCTTTCTCGTCTCAAAGGAGCAAAGTTGTACCCGTAAAGGTGCTCCCAGTGTGACACTGGTAAAGGTGCAAAATTATACCTTTATTTTCTTAGAGTGCACCCCGGAAAGCCACCTCGTTTCTTGTGCCACGAATGAACAAAATATGGGTTGATAATGACTGTCGCTCAGCAGAGGAAAGTCTCAAAGGCGTGAAAGGTTGTTTTTGTCTGCTACGAGAGACCTCTTTATGCAGCTAACGTCGGCACAGCCTGCAATGAATCAAAGAAACATTTCCTGCTTCGGAGTAGACTGCTAGAAAAAAAAAAAAAAACATTGCTTGTTGGAATGATTTGGATTTTTTTAATGCTTTACGCCTTTCACAATTTAATGAAAATACGCATAGAGATATTATTAAAACGCATTTAGGCTCACGAATAACATATTGCAAAACAACTTAAAACCTACAAAAGAAAAGCTACATGTAGTTCAATTAAAAGTACGTAATGATGCTCATCAATGATGCTCATGATGCCCATGCTAAAGGTGTTGGTTTGGAATATAGGGATGATAAAAATCCATCGAAGACGGTATGCCTGCATACAGTGATAATCATACTCCCATAAGTTTTGTATCGAAAGGAGGTGGTTTGATGCCTCATAGAATATGGAAATAAACATTAAAGATAACAGAGGTAGCACTTAAATCAGATAAGTTGATCATTTCAAAATAGCAGGTAGGCCTACGTAGATAAAGTAGATATAGCTTGAATAAATAGTCGTCAACCTTGCGGGAGCGTATTTCTTTTCACTGTCACTGTCTAATGAATTACCTGTAGTGACAAAGAAATGATCCGATATTACTATACCTGTGAGTCTGGAAAATTCAAGGGGTAACTGCCCCAGCCCCACCCCCTTTGCTGCATACGACCGTGTTTGTGGTGTTTTCTTTTACTTTTCTTTTTCTTCTGTCGGTATATAGACAAACACATGTAATGTCAATTATTGAATTAACTCTGGTTATATAGGCGATTGTGTACAAACCTGCTGATGCCATTGCTCGGTCAAACTCATCCTTTAAAATGTCTAGGACTTCTTTCACGCCATCTTCACCCTGTAAAGAGCACACATTTCGGAAAATAAACAGGAAATAAATGTTCAACTCCAACCATTTTTTTTCTCCCTCTTTGAGATTAAACTTGGTTATGATACAGATACAATTTTTGCCTCCACAGGCGAAGAAACTGAATATTTGCAACCTCCAAAACCTTATGATTCACACACGAAACCTAAGACACTCTTGTTTTTATCTGCCCGACAAAGAAGAGTATAATAAAAAATGTCATTACCCATGCATAATACCCTTATAGCATACGAATTTCTCACGTCAACTGAAAACAAGAGACCAGGGGGTCTCGAGACCATTGAATATTGCTAGCTCAATTTTACCACACATTCTTTTGACACTGAAATACATTTGAGTCTCATGGCTCAGGTGAGCTAAAAACGCCCAACAACGCAAAAGTTGCCCGAAATAATTGCCTGACACTCCGGGCCTGACACAGCATACTGAATACCAAGTTTTGTAAGTACAAAATTTGAATCCAGGTTCTCTACACTCTGTGAAAATGAATAATATTTCGTGAGTAAATTGGATATTCAGTGAGGCTTAGAAGAAATGCATGTAGTGCAAGTAGTCCGTTACAAGGTCCCCGGAGAGAATAATACATAACTTAAAGGGATGGTAGTATAGGTGGAAATGAAGACAGAGCTTTTAGCTTTTTACGAGATACTCAGAAACCACTTTTGAAATGTTATAGAGCATACCATTCTCAGAAAAAGTCATAGGTTATTTGATGAAAATCAGTTTTGAAAAGGCTTAGATATTCAAAAAACAAAGTAAAACAAAGTGCTCTTAATAAAAGATGGGTCCCACTTGCAACGGCGTATACATAAATCCGTACTGAGGAGTGGGGGGATGATCGGCAATAGCCACCATCACCACGATTACAAGCCCATAACCGGACCGGCGCAGCCCGTGGGGGGGGGGGGGGGGGGGAGAAGCTTGCCCCCCCCCCCCACACACACACACACACACTTTACAGGGATCAAATGTCCCACTCTTTTTCATGCAAAGTGGGAGGGAAGTGGCAGCAAAAATATGAAGACTTTTTGTTCTTGTTTTTATTTGTTTGTTTGTTCGTTTTTTGCTTGTCAGCCGACTTTTGCCGGAAAATCAGACCTTAAAAGTATGAAGACTTTTTTGTTGTTGTTTCTCTTGTCTTTTGATGTTCTTTCTTCTTGACTGACAGGCGATTTAGACACCCCCCCCCCCCTTTCAAAAACGTAGCGCAGCTCTGAATAATGCCCAAATAAAATCAATAAAATGCTAATATGAGTATCCATTTTTGTGTGTAATAACGTAGTAGATATTTTCCTGTAGATATTTATTGTCAGTAAAGCAATCATCCCAGGGGCATCGTTCCGTTTTAGTGATGGGGGGTATATAGGGGAGGGACTTGGGGTTTGAATATCTGTGCGAGGGAGCGGAGCGGCCTAGCGGGGGGGGGGTGTTTGAAAATTTGGCATTTTCAGACCTGAAATTCAGCGATCTGGTGCACACTTTTGGTGAAATTTGGGATCTTTTTTCCTATTAAAAAAAGTAAGAAAAAAATATTCATAGATAATTGAATGACTACATCGTGGTATTCAGCTCTTGCTCCGCCTGTGCGACATCACTGTGAAGACCTACTAAATAGTGGGGCCTATCACCGGCGTAGCCAGGATTCGATCTTAGGGGGAGCGGTTAGATGCGAGGGAGCGATGAGAGCGAGGGAGGGGGGTGTGGGAGGGGGGTTTCCCCCTCCCACAGTGAGAACTTTTTGCATATTGATGTTGTAAATGGTGCAATTTGATTCATTTTTTTGCGTGTTTTATCGACTTGAAACAGTCCAACATGTTTAAGGTAGCAGTACATTTTATGTAGATTATTATTGAACAAGTTATTTTGCTTATAAAATGGTATCATTTAGAGAAACGTCACTGAATATCATGAACGCGGTCATGAATTTTGACATTTTACAGTCCCAAAACGGCCGATTGTAGCTATATTTTTTCGCTTTGAAAATTAAGGGGGGGGGCGCACCGGGCGCAATTGCTGGCAATTACCCGGCAGCAACATCAGGAGAATGGCATAGCGATTAAATGCGAGCGAGCGAAGCAAGCGAGCTTGAACATTTTGATATTGTACAGTCCAAAAACGGCCGCTTGTAGCTATATTTTATCGCTTTGAAAATTAAGGGGGGGCGCACCGGGCGCAACTGCTGGCAATTACCCGACAGCAACATCAGGAGAATGGCATGACGATTAAATGCGAGCGAGCGAAGCAAGCCAGGTTGAAAATTTTAACATTGTACAGTCCCCAAACTGTCGTTTGTAGCTGTACTTTTTTTCGCTTAGGAAATTAAGGGGGTGTGGGCGCACCGGGCGCAACTGCTCAGGAGAATGACATAACGATTAAATGCGAGCGAGCGAAGCGAGCGAGCTTGAAAATTTTGATATTTTACAGTCCATAAACTGCCGTTTGTAGCTGTACTTTTTTCGCTTAGGAAATTAAGGGGGGTGGGGGCGCACCGGGCGCAACTGCTGGCAATTACTGGCAGCAACAAATATCTCGTAAGCACATTTATGATATAATCTGGGGAATTTTCAATCCCAGAAGTATATACTATTCTTTTAGGGGGGGGGAACCCTCCGTTAATTGAAAGTATCTAGATATCTCCTCCCACGCAAGGAACATTTGCATTATTTTCTTTAAACTGAAGTAACAGACCTGGTGCACACTTTAGATGAAACATTTTGAAATCTGTCGATCTAAGTATTAAGTAGAAATGACTGAACGGGGAGGGTATGGAAGGGGTTAGGCCTATCCCCCTCTTACGCGAGGGAGATTTTGTACTTTCAGAATTGAAATTCAGCCATCTTTGGGTGAAATATTTAGACAGTTTTCTATCAAAAAAAGTAAGAACATTTCCACATCTCGGGAGTTACGAGGAGGAGCAAAATGATCTGTTTGTCCCCAATACTTTTAAGGGGGAACCATCCCCATCCCCCTTCATCGACGCCTCTGCATATGAGGGAGCTTTTGTAAGTGAAAGATCCGCTGCACACTCTTTGATAAATATAAGGAAATAAAACGTCAATCTCAAAAGTGTACAAAGTCTATCGAAAGGAACTCAGTAGCGGATCTTTTGCATATTCATCATGTTCATGATTGCAATTCAGCGATCCGGTGCATAATTCTGGCGGTACTTGTCCAATTTTCCATAAAGAAAGTTCGAGATTTGTCCTCATCTCGGGAATTGCTTGGAGGACAAATGATTTGTCTGCCCCAAACATTTCCGTAGGGGCGGGGCAAATGCCCCTTTGCCCCCCCCCCCCCCCCCCCGAGATATCATCCCTGAGTATACCCATAGATGTATCAGAGTCATCATCGTTTCAGGAATGATGCAGGAAATGGAGGAGGTTCAATTATGGCGGTATAGTTTTTGTTATTGTTTGTTTGTTTTCGTACATAATTTGCAGATGGTCCAGAGTTGCTCGCTTCATAGCATGTTTACATGTAAGCCTATGCTATTTGACGTTGTCAACGTCTGGACCATATCTTATGTCGATATTACTTTGTTCGCGAGCGAGCGCTTGAGAAAATTATGTATACATTATCATAGAATACTGTTCAGCTTAGTTACCTGTCTGAAGGCGGGCGTACGAACAAGACGAACGTCGTGCAATATGACAAAAATGATACAATCACATTTCTGTACAGGCCATCCCCCCCCCCCCCCCCTCCTCCATTTCAGGGGGATATATCCCCCCCCCCCATCCCCCCGGGATTTACGCCCATGCCCACTTGTTATTAGTATCGCTTTGTTTTGAATATCTCGATCAGCCATTTCAAAAACCCTTTTCGTCAAATAAACGCTGAATTCCTATTGAAATTACATGCCATTTCATATTTCATAAGAGGTTTCTCATTCTCTCACAAAATAAAACAAGAAAAACCCGTTAAAATAGCCTGGTCTCAACCAAAACGATACCATCCATTGAACGGGCCTATTCTACACCCTATTAGGCAAGTGAAATAGGCGTACTCCACATGCTAGTCCCCATATCGCCGGTCTGCCGATGAAGGCGGCCCGGGCTCCCAGGGCGAGTGCCTTTAGGATGTCCGCCCCAGTACGCACGCCTCCATCTACGTAGACTTCTACGTTGGTACCACGTACTGCTTCCACTACTTCCGGGAGGGCATCGAGCTGATTTTAGAAAGACAATTAAGATGAAGTTAGCATCTGACACTGAACAGCCATTCATCTATACATTCAACACTTTGTTTGAAATAATGATATCACACTAATAATGATGATAATAATATAAATATCTAATGATGATAAAAACAGTGATAATATTGACGATAACAAAAAAAAGATGTTAATATGAATTGTTATTAGTAGTAGTAGTATTACTACTACTACTAGTACTACTACTACTACTCCTTTAATTACGGTAATACTACAACTACTTAAACTACAGCTGTATTATCATTATCATCACCATTATTGTTATTTCATTTTATTTCGTTTTGTTTACTCATCTATATTGTTCATTTTGTAACAGGTGGCAATGACCTGGTCATTACTAATGATAACCCGATAACACGGTGGAGTAATATCGTCACAGACACGATGGCATTCAAATAATGTTAATAATTATGGTAATAAAAGTAATAATGAAAATTATGATAGAGATAGAAATAATATTGATAATTATGATATAGCTTTATCTACCTATACGGTAGCTTCTGATGATAATAATGAAACCAAAAAACAGCAACAGAAGGAAAGTATAATTACAGAACAATTCATTCAAATAACAAAATGCTAAAATGCCTTCACACAGAATGACTTTAACTACAGATTATCATATCCATTAAACAACATTTAAGTATAAAAAAAAAATCGACATCATAACTCTCTTCCCCTAAGAATACAATTATGTTGTACATACTCGTAAAAATAATCTAAAAAGTGTTATTTCTGACAAGTCCTTCATCTACACTGCACGGATTTGATAACCAACCGGGGCTATGGCTGAGTCCAGCTGCCTACCACCGTGCGCTGAGACCAAGATCCCGTCGACACCAGCGGCGGCAGCCTCGCGAGCCATCTTGCCTAGACGGAAAAGATAACATTATTTATAGTTGTTGCGCTAGGGAACGTTTGCGCAGCAGGAACAATAATTATAACAATAATGACACAATATTACTACTGTATAACTTCTGCTATAGATGAATACAATAGCAATGTTGATGATAAAAATGACCATAAAATGATAATGATAATTAACATAATAATAATTCAGTTCAGTTCAGTTTCAGTTTATCTTATCCAATCACAGTAATTTGCGTCAGCAAAGCTCTTCTTCTGCAACTCCTTGCATAACATAAAAAGAACTAAATGCATGTAAACTGCCCACAATGATAGAGTAACATAACTCAAGTTACAAGAGCAGAGAAAAAAGAACTTTAAATGTACAAACAAAAAGAAAGCGAAAGGAATGTTATATAAGTTGACATTGAATAACATAAAAAAAGAATCAATAATTGTAGGGCAGTTGCTTAAACTATCAAAAAAATCATCAAGAGCCCGTTTGAAACTAGACTTTTAAATTCATGAGCTGATTCCAACTCTGGACGCCTTTTAAAGAGAGAGTTCTTTTCCCAAGTGATTTAGATAAATATGATAATAATAAAAACACTCAAGATGCTGTCAATAATAAATTTTTTACTATCAATGACATAACATGTATCAACCTCGTTACTTTAGCATTGGAAGGGGTTCACATCCGGGTCGCGAACAGGCATTGTGGGTATCAGTCTTGTCCATTGATGTGTGTACTGGTTGGAATTTGAACTCGGGATCTTCACTTAAAGTATGTCTTTCAATCTTGTCCACATTGCCACAGTGGATAGTCTTCTTTGTGACACACACAATTCAACCCATACACACATCATCAGTGATCATGACGTCAAATAAATGGGGTATCTCACTTAGCGGCGAATGCTTGCAAACCCTTGCGAAATTTGCGATTTCGCCAGGGTTCGTAAAAGGTTGCAAAAAATGTTACAAGAAAATCCGCAGTTTTCCTTGTCGCAAACGTTTTTTGTTGTTTTTTTTTTTTTGTTGCAAATAAATTTTGAATAGTTCAAAATTTTCTTGCGAATTTATTTTTCCGCAAACAGTTGCAAGTGTTTGCAAAACATTCGTAGGGGAAGTCTTTGCGAACGGTTGTAAGATGGTGTCGCTGCTAGTTCTTTCTACTTCGCCAATGCTACCGACACGTGACCTTTTATGGTTAGTAACTGTATAAAATCGACCTGTTGAGAGAATTTTGCCATACAGGTCGCCGTACCGAAGAAACAAGGTATTAAAGGAGGACGAAATACACTCGGGGTCGGGGGGGGGGGGGGGGAGGGGTCCATGCCGAGTTTTCCAAGGGTCAGCAAAAGTTCCTAAACATTCACAGATAGTGCGAAAGAATTGACATAAAATTATAGGTGCTAATATTCGCAAAACTAACATTTGCTTACGATCTCTAATAGTCGTCAACTGCGCCTTTCACAAACACCTTCACAAACATTCGCTGAACTGTTGCTAGTTGTTTCTAAACATCGTTTAAAGACGCTAAGTGTCGTTTATGGCAGAAGCGAACCCTGATTTATACTATCATTCCTCAGAAAATTTGGCAAATCCAAAATTCGCAACGTTCGGAAGCATTCGCCGCTCCCCTTAACTACCAGTGACCTGACATTGGCTGCCGCCGGTCAAATTTTGCCCAAAGACTTAGGGTTAGGACTGTAGGATAGCGAAAGGGTTTTAGGTTTATGTTGACGCGAGGATTAAGATTAGGGATAGGGTTATGCTTGTGGGTATAGAATTTATGTTTGGCTCAGTGTGTAGATATTCCACGCGAGCAACTGTAGCAGGAGCAAATGTGGTGAAACCATTTTTACCTAAAGCTAAGGCTACTTAACATTCATCAAAGATGGATATGAAAAGAAAATAATGATGCTCTGTGCGTGATAGATTTTAATGAAGTGGGATCTTTTGTTTTACGTTGGCAGTGCACTGCAAAAAGTCCAGTGTTAAATTTCCGATGCTTATTTGTGGTGTTAGATTAACATCTCCAGGTGTCACTTTGAAATATAAAGTTGTGTTTTGAATAGTTACATAGTTACTGTTCCTCTTGTTGATTTTGACCTTCAATAAGACAATCAAGAACACCGATAAAGTACTTAATTTTTTTTTTGAGAAAAAGAAAAGTTGTGAACACATTTACACCACAGTAACACCAGTTGGTGTGTACAATCTCGTGTTGACATTGGGAGGGTGTCATACCATTGACATTAACACCAGCAATATCAAATCAACACCATGCGGTGTCATTGTTGAAAATGTGTCGAAATGTGTCGAAAAAGTGTCGAAAATATCACCAGCTTGTGTCAAATTGACATCACGAAGCGCCAAATGAACACTTTTCAACACCATCTCAAGTTATTACTTTCTACACCCATGGTGTTAGATATAACACCGATGTTTTTGCAGTGTGACAGATTCCATTCTTCACCTGTGAGAATCCCTTTCACCACCACTGGTATGGATGAGATGCGTTTGACCCACTTGATGTCGTCCCAGGTTGCCGAGCTGTCTGCTTGGCTCATGTAGTCCCAAAGCAATTTGTCGCCGGCAGCTTTGGCGCTGCGTACTTCTTTCTCAATCATGTTCATGTTGACGCATCTATAGCAAATCATTATCAGTGGTGTCAATTGATAAAGGATTGAAATGAAAAAAAAAAATGCGTTCTGAAAAAAAAAAAAAGATAAATGGTCTTCAACAAATATCATCCTTTCTATCCCTTCTCAGGAAAAAGATTTATTCAAATTTGTCACCTGAGTGAGACATCGTGATTATTTGTTACTTCGCACTGCAAAAGGTCCGGTGTTAAATATGAAACACCGAGCTGGTGTTACATTTCCGGTGCTTACTTATGGTGTTAGATTAACACCTCAGAATGTCATATAAAAATAAAAAATTGTTTCTTGAATAGTTTCTCAGTTACTGTTCTTCTTGTTGATTTTGAACTTCAACAAGACAATCAAGAATTTTCCGATAAAGTACTTGATTTAAAAAAAAAAATGTGAACAAATTTACATCACAGTAACACCATACAGTTGGTATGGTCTCCTATTGAAGCTGGACGGGTGTTATACCATTGACATTAACACCAGCGGTAATGCTAGTAGAGCTACGTATACCTTGTAAGAACAACAGTAAGTCGGTATGACTATGGAGAAATGTGGAGAGAAGAATATTCGAGAACACACACATGATCACGCAGTACACCGCCATTTAAAAGAATATTAGTATATACACTATACCATGTATACGTACTGCAGAAATATACCAGGTCAGACCCAAGTGAGGTAGCTTTACTGATTGTATACAAGTGACCTTTTCTTCTTCTTTTTTTTTTTCTTTCTTTCTTTACTCCCCCATTCGTCTCGTTCTCCCAATGTGGTTGCGTTACTGACACTATTATCATAGGCCCGAATTCTCAAAGCTGGAATAACTATTCCGCGGAATAGTTATTCCGGGGAATAAGTTATTCCACCTTTGACAATAGATTCCGGAGAAGAAATCGCGTCGTTTTACGTCACGAGGGCCTGATTTGCATAAGAGGCGTAATAAATGTGCGCTTAGAAACATTGTATTACAGTCAGACCGCAACGTCCTGAAAAGCCTTCGCATTTATCGTACGCATATGCATGGACCTCGCGGACATGAATACGTAATGAGCTGGGAGACCACATTGTTAGAGTGTCTGTAAATCTAAATGACATTATCAATCTTCATGATTTATATATCGATAAAAAGCTGAAGAGTTGTACTTTGATGAAATTCGACCACTTGAAAGGTTATGACATATAAAATATACTGAACAAGGAAATTATAAAACACAAAATTTGCATATTTTCCATTCTTCTTAAGGGGTACACTAGACCGACGAAATTAAGGTGGACCAAAATGGAAGAGGTATAAAATGAAAGAGGAAATATCATTCTATGAAAACATAATGACTTTATGTGGACTGATCCTATGAACGGGTCAGGTTGGCGAATAAATCATTGCGTTGTACAGTTAATTTTTGACGAGATTTCAGTTTGCCGCGAATACGCGTTTCTGATTGGTTAATTCCCTCTGAGTGGAGAGTTGAACGCACCTCGCGGAATGACAGTAAACGTGTACTCTACATAACAGTAATACACTGTGTGTAGATGACAGTGTAGGACCCTATATAGTGTGTGTGTGGGCGCGCGCACAATGTGTGTATACGCGCTCAGGTTCAGGCAACTGCAGCTGGTGTAAGATCTCCACGTAAACAACAAGAACAACACTCCACTCTGATCGACAGCTCAACTTTGGCTTGAACTTTTTTTTTTTTGCCGGCACAACTAGATAAGAGTAGAGTGCATTAATAAGTTGCATACAAATCAATAATACAAGATCTAGCACTGTGTTTGCACACATGAGTTCTTTGGGGCTATTTTTTTGGTATTAGAATATTATTCCTTATTAATCCACTGTATACATCGCTGAGTAATTTATCTAATGATACCCTGGGAGCGCATGTATCTCAAATTGCCACACTATGATTTTTACTCGACGAGATTTTCAATTTTTATTGTTTTCTAAGCGAGGGACCAATTCAGTTCTTAGTGTGCTGTTATAACAGGTATATCTAAAACGTTGACTATCATTCATGTGGTGATTCAACCTATGAACGGGTCGGGTTGGCAATAAATAGAAAGCCTCGTTCTAATTTGTCTCAGGGTCGTTTGGAAAATATCGATATAATGCAGAGATATGAATAATGATATCATAAGCTCATTCTGTATAATGTAAGCATTAAAAGGTGTGATTTATTTCAAATATTCACAAACCATGTCAATTGGTCACGGATAATAGATCTTCATGTCGTCAATAAGTGAATCTCGTAGACCATGCACTTTGTCTCTGAATTATCTCGCAAAATCTCGGGTGCTGAGAAGGACATGCGCAAAAACCTGCGCGTACGATAAATTTTTGATTTGAGCTCATTAACAGCAGCGTTGCGGTCTGATTGTATTAAGCGCATTACAAATGTAATGTATTATTATTATTATTATTATTATAAATTGGCGGAATAAGCGGTGTAATAAAGTTATTCCACCTTTGAGAATTCGGGCCATAGGGTTTTGTGTTTTTTTTTTTATACAAAATCCATTTTCATTATTTTGCTCTTATGATTTTGCTCCATATCTATTTTTTCTTCCGTCATGTCAGTGAATCGTCTTTCTCTTGCTTTCTTCTCTGCAAAATCATGCCATCTACAATATTACAGTATAATCATCTGCTGGGTTATACATCAATAAGCACTTTGACAATTCATCTTTAAAAAAAAAGTAAGAAGTAATATACAGTCTTTACTCAAGCTTTGCGTAAGCTGAATTCTCTCTGGTCTTCTGGCGTATATTGTATTCATGTTCTCCCCTTCTCATTCCGTGTATAATGTAGTCCACAGTCAACATCAATGCTGAAACAATTATTCGTGAAAAAAGAAAGACAGAAAATAAATCAAGATCATATGCTGAAACGCTGGGTAACTGACCGCAGAGTTTATTTCAATCCGAATACAATAATTCATAATCTGCTTGGTATTTTGACACATTATTTCTCTTTTATATAATCACTATTTCTTTTTCTCTCACTCATTTAATTGTGCATCAGGGTATCAAAAGCAATTACTAGGATAAAACATTAAAAAGAGGTTAAGAAGGGAATTTTTGTACTGGATTAAATCCTAAGATCCCTATAGTATACATCAAAACATAGAAGACATACATTATGCATGCAAAACTATTGTTATTAACAGGCACATGCACCGAGTAACTGTTGGATAAGTTTTTGTCTACCTCAACTAAGAGGTCAGAAATACATTAATCGAGACATTTTGGTGTCACGATTCGTTTCATTCTCATTATTTGATTTATTTGATTGATACTGATGGTGAGAAGGGCGTTAAGTTGCCACTAAAACCATGGGTGCTGTTCGTTATTCCGAAGGTACGATATTCCGAAGGTTCATCATTCCGAAGGTTCGTTAATCCGAAACACGCAAATTCCCTATACCTAGAAGTTCGTTAATCCGAAAATGAAAAAGGGTTCGTTAATCCGAACATTTGTGGCGTTATTCCGAAGGTTCGTTATTCCGAAGATTTGTACATCCGAAAATGAAATTCGGAAAAACGAACCTTCGGAATAAGGAATCTTCGGACTGAAGAGCCTTCGGAATAACGAACCTTCGGAATAACGAGCTGTAACCAAAACCATGTATTCGAGACAACTTAACGCCCTTCTAATTCTCCACCGACGATATGCTTTTATGGTATTAACAATCGCAGTAGAGATTAAACAGGGGCGGATCCAGGGAGGACGACAAACGGCGCACGCCCCCCCCCCCCTTTATTTTTTTGTTGAAACAAAAGAAATAAAAAGAAAAAAATGGGGGGAGGGGTGCTTGCGCCCCCCTTATTTTTTGTTGAAACAAAAGAAATAAAAAGAAAAAAATGGGGGGAGGGGTGCGTGCGCCCCCCCCCCCCTTTATTTTTGTAAACACGCCCCCTCTTTACGAAATTCCTGGATCCGCCTCTGTTAAAAATCCTAGAGAACATTGCGTAGGCCAAACCCTTGGTGTGTTCTGATTGTTGATTGACAAAGGAAACCCGTTACAAAGTACACACTGTCCAAATTCCCTGGTAAAGAAAGAAGTAAATTGTAAAATACGATACCGGATTTATACCTTTAAAGCCGGCTTTCTCCGCTCGTCGAACGAGTAACTCAGAAATTTGTCTGTTCTTAAAGATCCACAGTTGCATCATTATCAGTCCGGTGGGCGTGGCCTCAGCAATATCTTCAAGGAGGACATTGGCTGCACAGCTTAGTGACATCATCACGTTCCGCGATGCAGCCGCTGCAAATGGCCAGCGGAAGGAATTCATGTATAGTCTTAATTCTAAATAACCATTTTAAGTCTCCCACATCTTTTGACACCAAATTTGCGACCCCCGGGCACGCGGTTCCGAAGTTAGCCATTAATATGTTCGTGCATATCAGACCACAAAAAATAATAATGATAAATAAATAAATAAATTTAAAGCTCAAAAACGTGAATTCATGTACAACTTCAATGCAAATTGTGCTTACTGTCAAATTTCATAAAACATGATTTATTTTGTTTTATTGATTAAAATCAATTAACATATTTTCATGTTTGCAACAATGGACAAATTTCATCGAAAAAAGAAAGAAATACATAAGAAATTCTGTAAAACGATGAAATACTAAAGAATTTTTTTGATGCAACATTTTTTTTAGTTACATTTGCTAAAGACACGAGAAAGAATATTTACACACAAAAAATGTGCCTGTTTGGAGCTTTATTTAGTAATTTATGGCAAATAGTTTGATGTTATGCATAAATTAGCATAATTAGCGTAAATGTTTTTTTTTTGTTTTTTTTTTTTTGGGGGGGGGGGGGGAATCACCATTACAGTTTTTAGATTACGTCACGGGCAGTGTGTGTGTGTGACAATTTTCGTCGTGATCGCGCAGTTGACGGCCGAGATCTGAAGGGGGGCTGGGAGGCCCCCCTCCGGCTCATATCATCTACCAAAATAGCCCGGGCCTGGTTAGGGTTAACAGGGTGATTTCACCAGGGAGGCAATTTTTGAAATGTGTACGTAGGTTCTAATTCTAGTCACGTTCAGGCAGTGATTCTTTAAGGGGAAATCAAGTCCAAAAATAAGTTAGTCCGATAAAAAAGAGTAAAATCTTACGAGTAAAACGGTAAAAATTTGACTGAGATTTGATGGAAAATAAGGAAGTTATGAAAAGATAAAGTTTTGCTAATTTCTGCAAAATAGTTCTTATACGGTGGATATGAATATGCAAATGAGAGAGCTGACCATGTCATTAACCTCACAATTTTCCACTGATTGTGTACAAAAAAAAATGACAAAAATTCAATGTTTCTGGTATTGAAGTCTGAGACATGATGTTATTCCTGGTTGAATTACTTCAGAATAGTGATCAGTTAGATATATAAGGATTTGAGCCTCGTGCATAATTATGTTTGAATGAAAAACTGGAAATTTCAAAATTTTAGGTACAAACTATTAGGCAAGTTGTGAGGGTATGACATGCTCACTTTGCCATTTGCATAATTCATCTTTACCGTTCAAGAACTTTTTCCTAAAAAAATAGCGAAACTTCAAAATATCATAACTTCCTTATTTTTCATGCGATTTCAGTCAAAATGTTAACATTGAACTCGTAATATCTTACTCTTTCTAATCAGACTAAATTATATTTGGACCGGATATCCCCTTTAACCTCGAGAATCAGCTGACTTCAAAGATAAGCTCTCAAAGTGGGGGCCAAGTTCTTGATGCAATTCCGGTAAATAGGCCTAGATCTACCCTGTTTATTGTTATCATGGTTATGTGTCTCATTAGGATGTATCTTGATTTTTTTCCGGGGGCCTAAGTAATACAAACAATGATTTTGATTTAGGCTAATCCCTCAGTTCCGTTGTTACTCGATACCATTTGTTGCAATTGATATAATTTATTCCATTGTTTCAATTATTTTGTACATAAAAATTGACAAATTTTTGATATTATTGCATAGTATTTTGAATAATAATTGAGTATATGAATATAAGAACGACCCAAGTCCATGGAAGATCATTTCGAGTAAACTAAAAAAAAAAACTTCATATCTTTTTTATTTGTCCAATAATATTCTATTTAACTGTGATGGGAAGGCAACATTGTATATACAAATTAGAACATATATTATTATGACAATTAACATTTACATTAATTATGGAGAGGCCATTTTGTGTGGTGGACTTGGGTCGTTCTTTGATTCATATGGACTTGGGTCGTTCTTTGATATACATGATATTCTGCTATAGAGATGGGAGAAGGATGAGAGAGGGCGCTATTATATGAATGTAAGAATGACCCAAGTCCTTCATTCTTACATTAATATAAGATTTAACTCATTCATTTCAGGCACTTCCGGGGGTTTACACACAAGATGAGTCCATGCATAAGCTACAATTTCCCATGTCAAACTAAATTTGGCCAAAAATTGGACTTGGGTCGTTCTTATATTCATATACTCAATTGTAACTCAGTCATTTCGTCGACGAAATGACTGAATGATTATTACTAGGACTGCAAGACATGTTTGAAAATAAATCATGAGCAAATCACTACCCAGGATCCGAAAAAAAAAAATGTTCTCAAGAAATTTCTTTCTTTCTTTTTTCTTTTTTTTTTTTTTTTTTTTTTTTTTTTTTTTTTTTTTTTTTTTTTTGGTAATTCACCCAGAACTACAATCGACACCCACGAACAATATGTTGACGACGATTTCGAACCCCTCGCCGGTTATGTGATCTTTTGCAGATTGTGATACGATTGTTTGACTTTGCGCTCTTTCAGGTATTCGCATTCTTTGCAAATCGTGCGCATGCTCCGTGAAATCAGCCCTTTCACCTTGCTTATAAAGCAGACCCAGACTGTATAGTCACACAAACACAAAATGACGTTACGCCATGGTACACGATGAACATTGTCCTTGTCTCGAGAGTTCATTGTTCTTGTCTTGTATTGCTTAATTGCTCTCGAATAGCAATCGACATCAACGAAACGACGTATAATATTAACAAACTCTTGTCATCAATTATCTTATGACTGACTATTCTCAAGGTTCATATCTCAGTGATAGAAAGGGGGTCAGTTTATGATATCTTTCTGGATATCCATCAAATTGACAATAAAATAATGATTATGTGCACCTTTTTGCTCATAACTTGGTACTTATAACAAGAAAATTTTTAAGGACCACCGCTGATGATAGCTGTTTATTAATTCTTACCCTTCGCAGTGGCTAACTCCCCATCAGGATGAGCGCCCTTGTGGAGTGCCGTGGGCGAGATGCAACAAGGAAAGGCGATTCGGTGACCCAGTACCGTGGTCGAAAGATTTCTGGTAGAGACGTCGCGAAGAACCAGGGGTCGGAAACGATATCTGAAGATTGAAAATTGATTTACAAAGACGTATGCAAACAATAAAATGTGAAGAGGTGGCCATGCATGTATTACCATAAAACATGGGATGATTTAAAGCGAGAATAGAGACCTTTAAGACTTAACCAGAAGAAGAAAAAGAAGAAGACAGTGAGCTTATAGTTAGATGTCACCGGCATATGTCATGTATGTCGGCATAGCTAGGGATAAAAATCCCTATAGTATGCTGTCAAGCCTAGAAATTAACGAACTTGTTTATCGGTCTCTGGTCTCTGCATTTCCCTGACTTTTCTAAGCCTTCCAATAGTATGGATTTCCCCGTCCACGATGCCATGTCCTACAAGAAATTCAGTGAAAAATTAAGATTTACTCAAGAAGCTGAATGCAATAGGGCATTTTGTGCTGTGGGACGTGCCGCCAAATTAGCTCCTCGTAGCCAGAGCAGAATTGCCTCCAAAATTTTGAGATGCTCTTCCCACCTTTCTACATGAACTAGTATATCATCTACGTGACATTCACTACGAGGATGTATTCTTCAGAAATATTCTTCAGAACTCTCCTCAGAGCTGTGCTCCTGCACTCACCAAACCAGACGGCACATACCGAAAATGATACTGGCCAACTTACAGGATCCCGTGGTGTTACAAACGCGATTTGGCTTTGCCTGTCTCTTTCATGAGAAATTGCCAATACCATTTGGTTAAGACAATTTTACTGAAGTACTTACTCTCCCCGAGAGAAGCCGATAACTCTTGCTGGTTTGACAAACTGTTGGTCGAACACAACTAACTTATCGGAACAACGAAAATTAATGAAAAATCTGTTTGTGCTGTCAGACTTTGATTTTCACCATGACATCGGAGATGGGCATAGGGTGAATCGATCACTGCTACAGTCAACATTACCTCGATTTCTTTCTTCACCCTACTCGATCTCCACTGCTTGTGCTTACTTGGGTTCGTCACTTGTTATGCTTGTCACATGTATTTTACACTCTTCCATGGACGTTTTCTATTGGGACATCTGTGAACATGTCTTGATATAATATATTATTCAAATCATAACTTCCTGTCCTAACTTCAGCGTGAGCTTTCACACCTAGGCTCTATCCGACCTGCAGACCATAATCTGTGAACTTTTTTTGTACCGAACCATGCAGTAGTATCTCATTAGGTACCATATAATTATCATCAATCTCGATCGTCACCCAACTCCTCATCACCCTCTCGGGAAGAACAGTTTCCACAATGTGTTCACAATATGTTCATATAGTCGACTATACATGTATAAAGACGCTCGAATTTAACAGTGTGAAGATTATTTGGTCTTACTGATAGCAATCTAAAAACAGGAAAATATAAAGATCGACCCACCTTTATCAGGACCACTTTGTTTTTGTATATCTCACCCATTTCAAAACATATTTTAATAAATAAGTTTTGAATTCTTCTAAGGGGATTGTACGCTCTTTCATATCATGCAATAGTGGTTTCTCATAGTCTTTCACTAAAAAAAAATTAAAAACCTGAAGCCCCATCTATTTAAGGCAAAACTATACCATTCCTTGAAAAGCCCGTTTGAACACCTCATCCACCCTTCCACCATGCCATGCACACACACCAAAAACCCTCACTCCAACCTCAGAACCCAACAGGGTATCCCTACCCTCTTCTCTCAACTCACGCCATCCTGCAAGGAGTCAGGTCATCAGCAGGCAATAGTCTCCACTCTGGATCCATTATAGCTGAACATCTGCAACGTGTGCAATAGCAGACGACACTGCTCCCCATCAGTCCCATCCATTTTACCTCTACGAATTAGTTGCCATCAACTGATTATCGATTAATACTGCCCCCTTATTAGGTGATCCGAGTATCCTCTCGGATCACCTTCTGTATCTGTACGGATTCTTTGTTGGTGGTTCTTCTTCTTAGGTGATCCGAGTATCCTCTCGGATCACCTTTTGTATTTGTACGGATTCTTTGTTAGGTGATCCGAGTATCCTCTCGGATCACCTATTGTATCTGTACTGAATCTTTCTTCTTTATTTCTTTCTCCTCAAATGTTGTGCAGCGATTAACTCAAAAAGTCATTCACCTATGACTTTTAAACTTATACCATATATGTATCACGTCATAAGAACGACAGATCTATTATATCTTTGTGATCAGTCAACCATGACGTCACTATGACGTCATTATCTGAAATCACGTTCACATTCGTATCTCATTAATGAAATTGAATTTCTCAATGACATTTACATATAATATAGTTCAAGTCAAGTTCTATCGATATATTTAATAAAATTTCATCACGACCCTGGTAAACGAGCGCGTACGCGCGCGTTGAAATTTTAATATGTTCCAATCGAACTCAAAATTGTTTTGCACACGTTTCAGGTCATTTGGAGTATTTCAGAAAAAATCGACGGACGCGTACGCGCGCGCGCATATACGCACGCACAGCTCATATGCAATTGAAATTTCCCGTTTTTTCACACTTATCGGATGCCTGAAATGTCAAGGAATATTTCTACCAAGTTTCAAGTCAATCCGACTCAATATGACGTCATACGGGCCCGTCAAATTTGAAATTCCGCGCGCGCGTCAATGGCGATATACAGTACAACTATGCCAAAAAACTGCCAATTTTAAATACGATTTTACTCGTCAGGATGGACGGTGACCCCCCATTTTCTGTACATATTTTGAAAGCTGATGAGTTGTACATGTCATTTCATGGGGTGACAATGCTGACAAAATGATTAAAAGATATCAAATTTCTTAATAAAGTCAAAAAAGTAAATTTTCAAAATGACGTCATCAAATTTCAAGTTCATTCGAGCGTATCTCACTAGTCCTTTGTCAATTTTCACCCAGATTTCAGTATGATGTAGCTTATCTAATGTTCTTTCAAACATAAAATAACAAAATTTTGATTGGATAACGGTATCACCTCGTAAAAATGGATTGAAAGTAATCTTGTCAAATTTGACCAGTTTACGTGTTATCTCTATGGGAATGCAGTTTTTCTGGAAATGAAAATTGACATGACTATCTTTATCGAGCACTAGCTCACTTAAGCTTCGGTAAATTTCTCCCAGATTTTAATATGTTGTAGCTGAGACTTTACGCTACCGTAAGTGTGCCCTTTGTTTTTTCATACGATGTCAAAATCACGTCAAAAAATTGGGTTGAAATTCAGGCTTATCTTCGATGTATTGAGATATATCTTTCTTTCTGCAACTTTCTTTGCAATAACTCGAGAAAAACGGCCTCTATCACTTCCATATTTTGCACATGTTTAGTTCATGTCACGTACATTATTTCATAAGATAACAACTACTTGATCGGACAACATCTTGGGTATGTAAATTAGGGTCAAAGGTCATAAGTGTTTCACCCTGTATCTTAGTGAATACATGTTCTATCTTTCCCATATTTTGCACACGCAAAGACCATGTTACAAGGATCATTTCACAAAATAACCACTTTTTACTCAGATGCCATCTTGGGTGTGCAAATTGAGGTCAAAGGTCATATGTACTTCTTTTTGTATCTTCGTTATGACGTGTTATCTCTATGGGAGGGAATTTTTTTAAATGTGAAAATTGACATGATTGTCTTTATCGAGCACTAGCTCACTTACCCTTCGGTGAAGTTCTCCCAGATTTTAATATGTTGTAGCTGAGACTTTGCGCTATCGTTATGTGCCATTCCTTTTTTTCATACGATGTCGGAATTACGATAAAAACTTGGTTGAAATTAAAGCTTATCTTCTATGTATTGAGATATTTCTTTCTTTCTGCAACTTTCTTTGTGATAACTCAAGAAAAACACGCCCTATCACCCCCATATTTTGCACATGTTTAGTTCATGGCTCGTACATTATTTCATAAAATAACAACTACTAGATCGGACGCCATCTTGGGTATGTAAATTAGGGTCAAAGGTCATAAGTGTTTCATCTTGTATCTTAGTGAATACCTGTCCTATCTTTCCCATATTTTTCACACGTATAGACGATGTCGCGAGAATCATTTCACAAAATAACCACTATTTCATCAGATGCAATCTTGGAAGTGCAAAGGTGGGTCAAAGGTCATATGTCCTTGTTGCTGTTTCTTCGTTATAGTGTATACAGAATTTGGTACCTAACATGGCAGATATGACTCCCTTTGCTAAATGAGAATGCAAACATCACACGGCCAATGTCTCTAAACACAGATGAAACTTGTATGGTCATGCCTATTGCGATCAGGACTCGAATCATTGATAAAAAAAAATCGGATCACCTTAATTTGTCAGTGATGACAAATTACAATCTCTAGTTGGTTCTTCTTCTTATTTCTGGACAAAAGTTGTGTATCTACTTACTCAAAAAGTTCTCAGAGTATCAATTTCAAACTCATACCATATATGTATCATGTCCCAAAGACGACAAATTTTATGTATCACTGTGATCAGTCGACCGTGACGTCACTATGACGTCATTATATGAAAACACATTTTCATTCATATCTCATTAATGGAATGGAATTTTTCAATGAAATTTACGTCATATACATTTCAAGTTATGCGCATTTTACTCATATTCTCAAAATTCATATTTTCTCTTAAAACGTGCGCGTACGCGCGCGTTAAAATATTTGTATGCTCAAATCGAGCTCAAATTTTTTTTGCACACGTTTCAGACCATTTGGAGCATTTTTTGAAAAATTGAAAAAATTGGACGGACGCGTACGCGCGCGCACATATACGCACGTGCAGCTCATATGCAATAGAAATTCCCCGTTTTTTCACATTTATCGGATGCGTAAAATGTCAAGGAATATTTCTACCAAGTTTCAAGTCGATCCGACTCAATATGACGTCATACGGGCCCGTCAAAGTTGAAATTCCGCGCGCGCGTCAATGGCGATATACAGTGCAACAATGCAAAAAAAAACCGCCAATTTTGAATCCGATTTTACTCGTCAGGATGGACGGTGACCCCCCATTTTCTTTACATATTCTGAAAGCTGATGAGTTGTACATGTCATTTCATGGGTTGGCGATGCTGAAAAATTGATTAAAAAATATCAAATTTCTTAATAAAGTTAAAAAAGAAAATTTTCAAAATGACGTCATCAAATTTCAAGTTCATTCAAGCATATCTCACTTATTCTTTACTTGATTTTCGTCCAAATTTCAATATGTTGTAGCTTATTAAATGGTCTTTCAGATATATAATAACAACAATTTGATTGGATGACGGCATCACCTCGTAAAAAGGGATTAAAAGTAACATTGTTAAATTTGACCAGTTTACGTGTTATCTCTATGGGAGTGCAGTTTTTCTGGAAATGAAAACTGACATGACTATCTTTATCGAGCACTAGCTCACTTATGCTTCGGTGAATTTCTCCCATATTTTAGTATGTTGTAGCTGAGACTTTGGGCTATCGTGAATGTGCCCTTCGTTTTTTCATACGGAGTCGGCATCATGCCCAAAAACTTGGTTGAAATTAAAGCTTATCTTCCATGTATTTTCATATTCCTTTCTTTCTGCAACTTTCTTTGCAATAACTCAAGAAAAACAAGCTCTATCAGCCCAATATTTTGCACATGTTTAGTTTATGTCACGTACATTATTTCATAAAATAACAACTACTTGATCGGGCACCTTCTTGGGTATGTAAATTAGGGTCAAAGGTCAAAAATGTTTCATCCTGTATCTTGGTGAATACATGTCTTATCTTTCCCATATTTTGCATACGTAAAGACCATGTTACAAGAATCATTTCACAAAATAACCACTTTTTGCTCAGACGCCATCTTGTCTGTGCAAAGTAGGGTCAAAGGTCATATATACTTCTTTTTTTATCTTCATTATGACGTGTTATCTCTATGGGAGGGAATTTTTCTGGAAATGAAAATTGACATGACGGTCTTTATCGAACACTAGCTCACTTACTCTTCTGTGAATTTCTCCCAGATTTTAATATGTTGTAGCTCAGACTTTGGGCTATCGTGTCTATACCCTGCATTTTTTCATACGACGCCGAGATCACGTCAAAAAACTTGGTTGAAATCAAACTTATCTTCGATGTATTGAGATATTTCTTTCTTTCTACAACTTTCTTTGCAATAACTCAAGAAAAACAGCCCCTATCACGCCCATATTTTGCACATGTTTAGTTCATGTCACGTACATTATTTCATAAAATAACAACTACTTGATCAGACACCATCTTGGGTATGTAAATTAGGGTCAAAGGTCATAAATGTTTCAACCTGTATCTTGGTGAATACATGTCCTATCTTTCCCATATTTTGCACACGTAAAGACCATGTTACAAGGATCATTTCACAAAATAACAATTTTTTGCTCAGATGCCATCTTGTCTGTGCAAATTGGGGTCAAAGGTCAAATATACTTCATTCTGTATCTTCGTTAGTGTATACGGAATTGTGTACCATAGATGGCAGGTCTGACTCCCTTTTCTAAATGAGAATCCAAACATCACACGGCCAATGTCCACTAAACACAGATGAAACCGGTATGGTCATGCCTATTGGGATCAGGAGACTCAAATCGTTGATTTACGAACAGATCGGATCACCTAATTTGTCAGTGTTGACAAATTCCAAGTCTAGTTAGGTGATCCGAGAATCCTCTCGGATCACCTTCTGTATCTGTACGGATTCTTTATTAGGTGATCCGAGTATCCTCTCGGATCACCTTCTGTATCTGTACGGATTCTTTGTTGGGTCTTCTTCTTCTTAGGTGATCCGAGTATCCTGTCGGATCACCTTCTGTATCTGTACGGATTCTTTGTTGGTTCTTCTTCTTTATTTCTGGACAAAAGTTGTGTATCTACGTACTCAGAAAGTACTCAGAGTATCAACTTCAAACTCATACCATATATGTATCATGTCCCAAAGACGACAAATTTTATAAAATCATAGTGATCAGTCGACCGTGACGTCACTATGACGTCATTATATGAAAACACATTTTCACTCCTATCTCATTAATGGAATGGAATTTTCCAATGAAATTTACGTCACATATAGTTCAAGTCAAGCGCATTTTACTCATATAATCAAAATTCATATTTTCTCTTAAAACGTGCGCGTACGCGCGCGTTGAAATATTTGTATGCTCAAATCGAGCTCAAATTTTTTTTGCACACGTTTCAGACCAATCGGAGCATTTTTTGAAAAATTGAAAAAATTGGACGGACGCGTACGCGCGCGCACATATACGCACGCACAGCTCTTATGCAATAGAAATTTCCCATTTTTTCACATTTATCGGATGCCTATAATGTCAAGGAATATTTCTACCAAGTTTCAAGTCAATCCGACTCAATATGACGTCACACGGGCCCGTCAAAGTTGAAATTCCGCGCGCGCGTCAATGGTGATATACAGTGCAACAATGCAAAAAAAACCGCCAATTTTGAATCCGATTTTACTCGTCAGGATGGACGGTGACCCCCCATTTTTTTTACATATTCTGAAAGCTGATGAGTTTTACATGTCATTTCATGGGTTGGCGATGCTGGAAAAATGATGAAAAGATATCAAATTTCTTAATAAAATAAAAAAAAGTAAATTTTCAAAATGACGTCATCGAATTTTAAGTTCACTCAAGCATATCTCACTTATTCTTTTGTTGATTTTCATCCAAATTTCAATATGTTGTAGCTTATTAAATGGTCTTTCAGTCATATGATAACAACATTTTGATTGGATGACGGCATCACCTCGTAAAAAGGGATTGAAAGTAACATTGTCAAATTTGACCAGTTTACGTGTTATCTCTATGGGAGTGCAGTTTTTCTGGAAATGAAAACTGACATGACTATCTTTATCGAGCACTAGCTCACTTATGCTTCGGTGAATTTCTCCCATATTTTAGTATGTTGTAGCTGAGACTTTGGGCTATCGAAAGTGTGCCCTTCGTTTTTTCATACGGAGTCGGCATCACGTCAAAAAACTTGGTTGAAATTAAAGCTTATCTTCGATGTATTGAAATATTTCTTCCTTTCTGCAACTTTCTTTGCAATAACTCAAGAAAAACATACCCTATCACCACCATATTTTGCACATGTTTAGTTCATGTCACGTACATTATTTCACAAAATGACAAGTACTTGATCAGACACCATCTTGGGTATGTATATTAGGGTCAAAGGTCATAGATGTTTTATCCTGTATCTTGGTGAATACATGTCCTATCTTTCCCATATTTTGCACACGTAAAGACCATGTTACAAGGATCATTTCACAAAATAACCATTTTTGGCTTAGAGGTCATCTTGTCTGTGCAAAGTGGGGTCAAAGGTCATATGTACTTCTTCCTGTATCTTCGTTATGACGTGTTATCTTTATGGGAGGTAAATTTTTCTAGATGTGAAAATTGACCTGATTGTCTTTATCGACGACTAGCTCACTTACCCTTCGGTGAATTTCTCCCAGATTTTAGTATGTTGTAGCCAATTTAATACTCTTTAAGTTTTGTTAATCAAAGTTTTAATCGGATGATGTCTTCACCTCGTGAAAATGGATATAATGTAACCTTGTCAAATTTAACCAGTTTACGTGTTATCTCTATGGGAGGGAATTTTTCTGGAAATGAAATTTGACATGACGGTCTTTATCGAGCACTAGCTCACTTAATCTTCGTTGAATTTCTCCCAGATTTTAGTATGTTGTAGCTGAGACTTTGAGCTGTCGTCAAGGTTCCCTCTATTTTTTCATACGACGCCGAGATTACGTCAAAAAACTTGGTTGAAATCAAACTTATCTTCGATGTATTGAGATATTTCTTTCTTTCTGCAACTTTCTCTGCAATAACTCAAGAAAAACACCCCCTATCATCCCCATATTTTGCACATGTTTAGTTCATGTCACGTACATTATTTCATAAAATAACAACTACTTGATCAGACGTCATCTTGGGTATGTAAATTAGGGTCAAAGGTCATAAATGTATCATCTTGTATCTTGGTGAATACATGTCTTATCTTTTCCATATTTTGCACACGTAAAGACCATGTTACAAGGATCATTTCACAAAATAACCACTTTTTGCTCAGATGCCATCTTGGCTGTGCAAAGTGGGGTCAAAGGTCATATGTACTTCATTTTGTATCTTCGTTATAGTGTATACGGAATTTGGTACCAAAGATGGCAGACCTGACTCCCTTTTCTAAATGAGAATCCAAACATCACACGGCCAATGTTCCTAAACACAGATGAAACCTGTATGGTCATGCCTATATTGGGATCAGAACTCAAATCATTGATTTTCGAAAAGATCGGATCACCTAATTTGTCAGTGTTGACAAATTCCAAGTCTAGTTAGGTGATCCGAGTATCCTCTCGGATCACCTTCTGTTTTTGTACGGATTCTTTCTTCTTCTTCTTCTTTTTCTTCTTCTTTCTCCCCAAAAGTTGTGCATCGATTAGCTCAGAAAGTCCTCTTCCTATCAATTTCAAACTTATACCATATATGTATCGTCTCCCAAAGACGGCAATCGAACTAAAATCAAAGTGATCAGTCGACCGTGACGTCACTATGACGTCATTATATGAAAACACATTCTCAATCATATCTGATTAATGGAATGGAATTTGTCAATGAAATTTACGTCACATATATTTCAAGTCAAGCGTATTCTATTCATATTCTCAAAATTCATCTATACCTTAAAACGTGCGCGTACGCGCGCGTTGAAATATTTGTATGCTCAAATCGAGCTCAAATTTTTTTTGCACACGTTTCAGACCATTTAGAGCATTTTTTGAAAAATTGAAAAAATTTTACGGACGCGTACGCGCGCGCGCATATACGCACGCACAGCTCATATGCAATAGAAATTTCTCGTTTTTTCACACTTATCGCCTGCCTGAAATGTCAGGGAATATGTCTACCAAGTTTCAAGTCAATCCGACTCAATATGACGTCATACGGGCCCGTCAAAGTTGAAATTCCGCGCGCGCGTCAATGGCGATATACAGTGCAACAATGCCAAAAAACCGCCAATATTAAATCCGATTTTACTCGTCAGGATGGACGGTGACCCCCCATTTTCTTTACATATTCTGAAAGCTGATGAGTTGTACATGTCATTTCATGGGTTGGCGATGCTGGAAAAATGATTAAAAGATATCAAATTTCTTAATAAAATAAAAAGAGCAAATTTTCAAAATGACGTCATCAAATTACAAGTTCACTCGAGCGTATCTCACTTATCCTTGGCCAATTTTCACCCAGATTTCAGTATGTTGCAGCTTACTAAATGCTCTTTCATTAATATAATAACAACATTTTGATTAGATGACGGCATCACCACGTAATATTGGATTGAAAGTAATCTTGTCAAATTTGACCAGTTTACGTGTTATCTTAATGGGAGTGCAGTTTTTCTGAAAATGAAAATTGACATGACTATCTTTTTCGAGCACTAGCTCACCTATGCTTCGGTGAATTTCTCTAAGATTTTAATATGTTGTAGCTGAGACTTTGGGCTATCGTAAGTGTGCCCTTCATTTTTTCATACGGTATCGGGATCACGTCCAAAAACTTGTTTGAAATCAAAGCCTATCTTCGATGTATTTTCATATTTCTTTCTTTTTCCAACTTTCTTTGCAATAACTCAAGAAAAACATACTCTATCACCACCATATTTTGCACATGTTTAGTTCATGTCACGTACATTATTTCATAAAATAACAACTACTTGATCAGACGCCATCTTGGGTATGTAAATTAGGGTCAAAGGTCATAAATGTTTCATCCTGTATCTTGGTGAATACATGTTCTATCTTCCCCATATTTTGCACACGTAAAGACCGTGTTACAAGGATCATTTCACAAAATAACCACTTTTTGCTCAGATGCCATCTTGTCTGTGCAGATCGGGGTCAAAGGTCATATGTACTTCTTTCTTTAACTTCGTTATGACGTGTTATCTCTATGGGAGGGAATTTTTCTAGATGTGAAAATTGACATGATTGTCTTTATCGAGCACTGGCTCACTTACCCTTCGGTGAATTTCTCCCAGATTTTAATATGTTGTAGCTGAGACTTTCCGCTATCGTACGTGTCCCCTTTATTTTTCATATGGTGTCGAGATCACGTCCAAAAAAGTGGTTGAAATTAAAGATTATCTTCGATGTATTTTCATATTTCTTTCTTTTTCCAACTTTCTTTGCAATAACTCAAGAAAAACATACTCTATCACCACCATATTTTGCACATGTTTAGTTCATGTCACGTACATTATTTCATAAAATAACAACTACTTGATCAGACGCCATCTTGGGTATGTAAATTAGGGTCAAAGGTCATAA